>NC_058130.1:355747537-355829051 GCF_016433145.1 Gracilinanus agilis | reverse complement strand
TTTCTTTCTTTCTTTCTTTCTTTCTTTCTTTCTTTCTTTCTTTCTTTCTTTCTTTCTTTCTTTCTTTCTTTCTTTCTTTCTTTCTTTCTTTCTTTCTCTCTTCCTCCCTTTGTCTCCCTCTCTCTTCCTTCCTTTCTCTCCCTCTCTCTCTTCCTCCATCTCTCCCTTCCTTCCTTCCTTTCCTTCTTTTCTTTCATATTTTAATGAATAATGTTAACATAACTTTTACATTTTATAAAAATATACATTTTAAAAAGAAAACTGAAACTACCACTCAAAGTTTTTTAATCATTAGGTAGCGTTGTCTAAAGGGAATTTCAGAAGAGGCTATCAGAAAAGGAGCTGAAAGTTATCATTATTACTAATCAGTGTTACATACCACAGGAGTTAGCTGTTCCCTAGGCCTCACTGCTATTTAAACCACAAGAACCCCTTTTGGCCACGTGGGCCTCTTAAGGTATACTGACAGAGTCCCTGGGGCCTGAAAGAGTTAATGTAACTCAGAAAAACCTGAAATTACTACTGTTTACTGTCAGCAGGCAGTTTAGTCACATGGTATGAGAGAAGGCACTGAACTTGCACATAATTCTTTGTTGTGTAGAAATAATGCTTAGAGGTGCCCTCCAATTATTTGTTCAGGGCAAAGTTGTCTTCCCTGTGAATATCTTAATGGTACCCTCATTCAAGAATTTAGTGTGATAGGATATATTTGGTCTTTGCACGAGTCTTGAAGAGTCAGTGATAGGACCACAAGCCATGTGATATTCTTTGAGCAAATATTCTATCCTGAATAACAGAAAAATTCTTTGGGGAAACCACATCTGTGCCATTCAAGAAACACATAGACAGCATGTTTGCTACCTCAGCATACCCTTATAGTGGGAGGAAGGAGAATTTTGGTAGTCTGCTTAGAAGTATTAGTCAGGAACCCACCAGAACCATCAAAACCACCACATCCTGTTTCTGAGGGTATGCCTCATTCTCCCAGAAACCTATCAGAGTCTTCTCCATCCATCAAGGCCCAGCTCAAATCTCACATCCCCCAGGAAGCCTTCCCTTGCCAAAATAGCAGGAAGTGACCTCTATTTTATAGGAAGTCCTATTGCCTTTATTATCTATTCTCCTCTCTGCAAGCAGTATGACAAGAATCTTCTGCCCACTCACTGGAAATTTCTTTCCAATAGCAAGTCTACTAAGTCCCCATTCCCAGGTGCTCCCTTCAAGTTTATACTTGACACTAATGCCTCTAGTTTACAATGTTTCTTAAAGGAAGAAGGCCACAGGAGTTTTTCACCACTATCTACAACACACACACACACACACACACACACACACACTTTCTCTACTTTTTGATTTTTAAAAATAAACTTCTGTATTAATTGATATAGGGAACTCCTGATGAAGGGACTTGTACTCAGTGCAAATGAATATCTATCTGCTCTGTAACTTATAGTTTTAGGAAAATGCCAAGAGAGTGACTTGGAAGCAGAAAGAAAGAAAGAGAGAGAGAGAGAGAAAGAGAAAGAGAAAGAGAGAAAAGAAGGAAGGAAGGAAGGAAAGAACAAAAGAAAGAAAGAAATCAAGGAAGGAAAGAAGAAAGGAAGGAAGGAAGAAAGAAAGAAAGAAAAGAAAGAGGAAGAGAGAAAGACAGAGAGAAAGAAAAAGACAGAGAGAAACAAAGAAAAAAGGAAGGAAGGAAAGAAGGAAGGAAAGAACCAAAGAAAGGAAGGAAGGAAAGAAGAAATGAAGGAAGGAAGAAAGAAAGGAAGAGAGAAAGACAGAGAGAGAAAGAGAAAGAAAAAGATAGAAAAAAGAAAACATGAAGGAAGGAAAGAAGGAAGGAAGGTAGGAAGGAAAATGGGGATTACAGGTAAAGCTTGAATCTATATTTTCCTAACTTTGTAACTGGTTTCCTATCCATTATGACATTCTAGATCTCTGATAATTTTTGAGAACACATTAAACACTTTGGGGTTCTACAAACTGATTTACGATGAGACCAGCGAACCCTGGCTCTGACATTCACTCATTCTGTGACTCTAAGCAAGTTATTTCCCCTCTATGAGCCCCAGTTTATTCCTTTGTAAAATGGAGACAATACTTCCTTATTTGTATCTCACACTTGCAGTGAGAAAATAACTTGGTTAACTTTCATCTATTTCATAATATGGTTTATTATATTATTATTGTTACTATTAATAGAATACATGTGAGACAATACAATAACAAATGAAAAGGATAAGTTCCCCAAGTTGAAACAATTCTTATAGCTTAGTTCTGGTTCCTCAGTGTCAATTATAGGACATTTGCCTTACTCTTCTTAGATCACGACTGCTTGACTCCCTTTTGCTCAGTCTAAGCCTTTAAAAAACAACAACAAAAAAACTTGGTTCTAGTTCTATTACCATGGATTTAGCTTACCAGAACTGCCATTCTTTGCCTCTCAGAATCTAGTCCTCTAGTCTTTAATTATGCAGAATTCTGAGTCTCAGGCATGTCATTTCTCCTTATAATTATTCAAATGGAGTCCTTCAACCTTAGCCCTGACTATGACTTGGGAATGTGCTTTCAGATGTGCTGATGGTTTTGTCTGAGTAGTCTATGGATCAGATAAATATTTCTCTTCTTTGCACTTTCAGTTTAATGGAGCAATTACCTCAACCAGATCTATTTGGCCCAAGGACCCAAAGAGACACTTCTACCCACCCTTTATCATCTATTCCCTGGATGTCTCTTTAAATTTTGGAAATCCTCTTCTCTTGTCCTCTCCTATCTTGTCATTTCCTCTGTCTTCTCTTGTTCAGTCCTATTCTATCCTTTCCTGCCTGCCCTGCCCTCTCCCCTCTTCTCTGCTCTTTTCTTTCTCATCCTATCTTATTCTCTCCTGACTTGTCCTGTCCTGTATTATTCCCTGTTGTCTTCTCTTGTTCTCTCATGTCCTTTCCTCTCCCCTTTCTCCTCTGTCCTTTCTTCTCCTAGTCTCTCTGTCTCTGATTGTTTCTCTCTACCACCTCCCTCCCAAACTTTTTCCAAATCAAACACTGTTAGCTGGATCTTCTTAGAAGCTCTTGACGGCCAGACTGCATCTTCCTTTTCTGTAATGAAGACTGTGGACCTCATAACCTGAGTCCAAAATAGGAATTTTTGAGTTTTGAGCTTTATATCCCTACTGCTTGACTGCTTCTCCTAGACTAGGTTGCTTCCTAGACCTAAGTAAAACTCTGGGAGCAGCCCTACTACCATCAGAAGATAGGTCAGTGTTGGCCAACCTAAGCTGACAAGCACAACCAATGTCCAATAAAGTCACTGCCTTGCTTGGTTCCTTCCCACAGAGGTGAATCTTGAAGACTACATGTTGTTATGATAATTAGAAAATTCTAAATTGCATGGACCTACAGTATCATCAACATAGTCTTCCTCATAACTCCTGAATAATCTTGTAGATCATTTTCTGAATACCTTCATGTGGTACTTACTATGTACTATCTTATACTATAGCCAATTTGTGCACATATTAATTAGTTTTATTTTGGGAGTATGTAGTTCTCTGGGATGAAAAAACAGGTCGTTAGACTCTCCAATCCAGTTTCCCCATCATTTAGTAGCAAACCCTCTCTAAATGAATAATTTTTCTGTGGGGTTCCTACAGTTGCATCAGAAAGATGAAAGAGGGCCCCAGCACAAAACATATTTCTAAATTAGGTTTATTGAAATAGATTCTCTTTTCACCAAGTGGAAGCCTTCAGGGTGATAGTGGAGGGGTGGAGTAGAAAAATGGAGACCAATACAGTTTTTCTAGTTTGAATCTTGATTCAGGTCTTTTCCAACTAGGTGGGAAAAACTAGACTTGGAATCAGGAAGGAATGAGTTTGAAACTTTCCTCATTAGCTGTGTGATGTTGGGCAAATCACTTAACCCAAGTCTCAATTTCCTTGACTGTAAAACTGAGGTTAGACTCAGGGAATCTAAGGTCCCTAATAACTCTGTGTCTATGATCCCAAACTCTTGAGGCAGGATTGTATCAGTAAATTCATGGAAGAAATAGTAACAAAAATAGATCTACAATTTTCTTTTTTTTTAATACAGGAAATTTTCCAACTGAATTTTGCAGTGATGATTCACCAAAATTTGAGTTTCTTAGAGATTTTTGGTTAGGAACTGGTGGGGAAGCAAGGTATTAACTTTTGTTCCCTCCAAGATTCAGGACCTGGGATCTTTAAGCATAACAATTGGTAGAGGGGGGAGAATCTGACTCTCTCCATTGGTAAACTTGCAAATATATTGGTTCTGTCCTCATTTTCTTGACCAGGTTCTGAGAAACCTCCCCAGAGATAAGAAGCTTATTTGTCCCACCACATAAATAGCTCTGACTCTCAGAAAGTTTGGGTAAGGAATACAAGGTTAGCAAATGGCAATAAATTAAGATGCTATTGAGTTTGTTCATGGTATGTATGAATGCAGTTTCTCGTTTCCACTCTCCAGACTCCAAAGCCTACTCTCTATATGAGTGCAGTCAGCAGGTTAGCATTCATTCAAGGTCTTAGTACTCCATATAGATGGACATATATAGGATGGAGTAGCTAATAAGAGTAGCTCATTAGGATATGTTCTATCTCAAAAATAGGACATACACTCCTAGAGGACAAGGGGGGCTTAGTTCTCTGTATAGCCTCAGATGCAGAGGAGATAGCATATTATTTAAAGGACCATAGATTGAGATTTGGAAGGCATCTTCTCCTTGTTGAGTCATGTCTGACTCTTTGTGACCCAATTTAGAGTTTTCTTGGCAAAGATACTAGACTTGTTTGCCATTTTCCATTTCCTTCTTCAGCTCATTTTATAGATGTATTTTATAGATTTTATAGATTATAGTGTCTGAGGTTGGATTCTAACTCAGGAAGATGAGTCTTCCTGGTTCCAATGCTCTATCTTATAGTATTCTATCCACTGTGCCACTTAACTGGGATCATAGGTGTCATCTGTTTTTAAAGGTCATCATTTTATCAGTGGAGTATAGGGCTCAGAGAGGTTAGGTGACATCACACAAGTGGAAAAGACAAAGTTAGAACAACCCAGATCTTGTCTATAGACCTGGCATTCCTACTTTATTATGTTGCCTTTTAGTCACCAGGACTCCATTCAGTCAGAACCTTGGTGGACTCTTAGTTTCCTAGGAATGAGTCAGACACACAGAAGTGGACATGGGGCTTCAGCTCTGCAAATGTGCCTGTCCCCTGACTTGGCATCCTCTATATTGTATTCACGTGCTGTACTTTGGGGTCAAAAGGGAAGACCAGGGCAAAATTGCTCCCAGCATTAATATATGTGTTTGGTGTACTTCAAGCACATCGCTATCATTAATTAATCTGCCAAGAGGAGGTGGGTCAGTGTTGTTCACCTCAGTAAGATAATGAGGGGACTTGGGCACAAAGAGTAGAAGAACAATCAGAGCTCAGGCTGGATTATAGGAATTCTCAAGGTATAGAGATCAATCTCATCCCTTGCTATTTCCTATTTTATTTCGTAAAAACCAGCTTTATTTCCCTCTTAGTCACTGGTTTTTGCAGCTAATTTTTTCTTCCCCTAACATCCATTTTAAGAGTGAAATATGATCTATTACCATGAGCATGAGAACATTGCAAGGATTTTGCATATATATACATATATGTATATAATATACACATATATCAAGTATGAATCAAGGGAACTACTATGAAGTATCCTGTTTCCCTACAGTACTCAAAAATAAATTTAATAAATCTTTTCTTCCATATTTTAGCATCAGGCATTATGTGTATTGAGATAATGTAAACCCAGTCCAATGTGCCAGATTTTCTAAGTGTCTAGTAGTTGAAGTCAAAGTTTGGTGCTTATGAAAACCAGAAGTTCCTCTAGCAACATCATACATAAATGAAAACTGTCTCATTTAGGATGTCCAAGGTCATACCTGGGCTAATCTTTATTTGAAGCTCTACCCACTTCCTCTCCCATCTATATAAAGAAACTTCCAGGAAAAGAATCCTTCACTTAATTCTTGGTTTCTTTCTTTACTTTCTCCAGCTCTTAGCTGAAGGGCACACTGTTGGTGGCCAGGGCTCCAGGTTGTGTGGCTGGGTAGAGGGTGGGGGCAGAGAAAAGACAGGTCAAGTGCCTGGAGTAAAGATATTGGAAGGAAATGACCCAGGGGATGAGGCTTTACAAATATCTGCCAAATTTTTCTCTGAGTCCTTGATTAGTAGAGTAAAAACACTTTGAAGTGCCCCTAAGATCTAAGACTAGGTTAAGTTCTAAGGCTAGAGGGTTACTTATTTAATAAGAATGGGCCAAATGGAAACATGTACTAGTGGAGGAGACCAGGGTATGGTGGAGGTTATGTGGAAATAAAGACCTACTCAAGGTTCATAAATTTAAGAACACTATTTCAGTTAACTCTAATTTAGGTTTTTGATATTGAAGGTAATGAATGGGCTTACCTTTGAATTTCAAAAGTCTTTATTAAGAATCCAAAAAGATAACTGTTGAAATATATAGATAGAGATAGATAGATAGATAGATAGATAGATAGATAGATAGATAGATAGATGGATAGATGGATAGACAGAGAGAGAGACTGACAGACAGGTAGGTAGATAGGTAGGTAGGTAGATAGATCTTTTAGCATTGTGCTAATGTAATTCTGGGAAGTTATTGCTACTACAAAGTGAGTCACAGTAAAAGTGTCAAGATATGACTCATTTAGGATGAGTGCTTTGGGGACTGAGGTGATGATAGATATTTCCCTCTGAAACTGACTTTCATGGCTTTTTACTGGAGACCATGGACACCAAAATGGTCCTTTCAAATATTATAATATGCCCACTGGTCAATGAAATTCATCCCAGTAAAAGATTCTTATTAAAGCTGCTCAAACAACTCCGGGAGTAAAGAGGCCAAATGGCTGGGCAGAATTCCTTCACTGGTCAAATTGAATATTTAAATGTTGCAATTTCCTAGCATAGAAGAAATGAGATAATCGTGAAGTATACAGAAGACCTGTATCTTTACCTACCCAATATAAAGCCCTGATTTAGACTTTTTTCTATTTTCAGATAAATTTCAAAAAATCTTTTGTTTCTCCTTAAAACCTCCAGCTGCTTATTTGTATAAAAACCTTCCTTGCATCTTAGCATCTTGATCTCCCTTTTGAAGGAAAAAGTGCTTTTGGCGAAGGAATGGAAAAGCATTTGTTGAGTCAGTTGAATGCCATCCAAAAGTAATCTTTTTCAGTTTACCTTAAATGAAAGGGATCAGTACCTCTGGTATGAGGACTTGCTGAGCTCTTTTCAGGGCTGCTCATATACTTTTGTTGTCCACCTTTCACTCAACTCTCACTTATGGCCCCCAGAAGCTGTAGCACGAATAGTGGCCATACCTTGGCAAATCACCTCGGCAGATTGGCTAAACCAGGTTGAGGGTAACCAACAGGCTTCTCGCCTGTTGGTGAGTTAGAGGGATGCATACCTCAAAGATAAGAAGACTTCCTCTAGCAGAATAGGCTGAGGAGAATAATTTGTTCCAACATCCATAAAGGTGGCTAAAGAAGGTGTTAGGGAGTGCTTAGAGTTTGGTCAGACATTGAAGCTGCCAAGGTCATCCAATGCATCCTGAACCACAGTCAATCATCTTGTCTTTTGACTTGCCATTGGACTTCAATGATTCTAGAAGAAAGAGAGAAGCTAATGACTTTGTGCAATTCTGCCTCATTTAAATCCAGTTCACATGCAAATCAAGACATTATTCCATGATGCCATTGGTTCTCTTTGAAAGGAAGGGTGAACAGCAACCTTAAATGAATAATGTGTGGTCAACTATCAACCCAAACACATTTTGCTGTAGGACTCAATGTAGGAAGCAATGTTTGTCTTTAGTTGAATTTCCATTGGGATTTTCTTAGCCAAAGCTGATAATTAGGTAAGCATAAATATTCAGATCCTAGCTCTACCTATGCCTCTGATACAAGGTTAAGAAGTCATTGAATAGTGACATTAGATCTGGTGTAATGAGGTCTCTGAGACATACACATTATTTTGATGAGATCTTACAATTAAACCTCTATGTGTAGTGAGAAAACCGGAGGCAGTGGATGGAGTAGAGAAGAAATGAAGTGGTAATAGAAAAGAGAGGTTATAGGTTAGAATATAATCTATAAATTTCATTAGACTAAGCTCTTTGAAGGCAAGGAGTGTCTTCTCTCATAACTTCTCACATAACTTAAAATTAAGGTGCTGCTTGGGGAGAAGAACAATTAATTACCTAGAAAAGGTAACTGTAGGAAAACACATTTTTCCCCCCATGGCAAGCCATTTAATGTTGTTTGCCTCAGTTTCCTCATCTGGAAAATGAGCTGGAGAAGGAAATGGAAAACCACTCCGGTATTTTTGCCAAGAAAATCTCAAATGGAGTCATGAAGAGTCTGTCGTTCTGAAAACAAAAATCCTCAGATTTGGTGTATAAGGCAATTCCCAGTAAAGCAGTGTGTGTGATATCATATTTTCCCTCTACTTTGATGCTAGCAGCAAAGGGAAGGATTGTTTGCTATTATTTGATTTTATTTACTTTGTGTGCCAAGTATATATTTTTCTAACTCTAAAACCCTGGAGTTTTGAAAGCATTTACCCCCAGAGGAAAGGCATGAGCTATGATTTATCAATCTAATAGAGAGGAGAGAATGAATAGGGCTCACAAGAGGTCCAGGAAATGCTGTGCATTTTTCATTGGTCCCAAAGACATTTCTCATCTGGAAAGTGAAGAGATTGGACTAAATGACTTTTAAGATTTCTTTTGGCAGCTAGGTGGATAGAGCACTGGACTTGGAATTGGGAAGACTCATCTTCCTGAGTTCAAATCTGGCTTCAGATATTTATCAGCTGTGTAACCCTAGGCAAGTCATTTAACCTAGTTTGCCTCAGTTTCCTCATCTGTAAGATGAGCTGGAGAAGGAAATGGTAAGCAACTCCAGTATCTTTGCCAAGAAAATCCTAAATGGGATCATGAAGAGTGGGGCATGATTGCACAACAACAAAGACTTCTTCCACTTTTAAATATAAGAACAATGAAATAGTCCCAATCAGCAAAAAGCTTACCTTTTGTTGGAAAAGAGAACATATAAACAGAAAAATAAGCACAAAATATGTACAAATAAATACAAAGTAATTTTCTCTGTGGAAAGGGGGAAATTGCTAAGACCTGGGGGAAGTAGTAATAGCTTCTTGTAGGAGGTGGCATTTGAATGGAATCTTGAAGGAAGCTAGGAATTCTAAGAGATGGACGTGAGGAAGGAGATTATTATAGGCATGATGAACAGTGTGTGCTCAGATATGAAAAAGAGAAATGGAATATCATGGAGAGGGAACAGCCAGTGGAATGGATTGTGAAGTGGATTTCCTGTCATTTTGAGTGAAATAACACAAGCTCTCCAAGTAGAGTTTGGATGACGACATGTCCCAGAGGTTGTAAAAAAGATTCTTGCTTAGGTACAGATTAGACTAGTTGACCTTTGTGGTCCTTTACAATTCTGAGACCTGTGACTTGGCTAAGACACAAAAGGTTAGCTAGAAAATCCTTCAGATGAAGCAGCCTCTTAAAATGAAAGGGAACAGTGCCCCATGTGGCAGGAATGGAAGCTGGGGCCCATGTAAACACTCCAGGGAAATCCACAGATTAATCTGGCCTCTGGGTTCTGGGTTAAATCCAGATTTATGGATTAAGCTGCTAAACCTCTGAGGCAGGGGGATTGGAGACTTGCAGTGGTTATGAGACTTTTCTCATCTCCACAAAAGGACAAGACAAGAGGCAACGGGTTTAAGCTATAGTCAGATGGATTTATAGTTAGATCTACAGAATAATTTCCCAGGCAGGTGAGATTTGCCAAATATTGTGCTAGAATTGACTTCTGCAGAGAAAGAATACTCAATTTAAAACTTGGAGTCTAGTTGCTACTAACTAACCAGGCATTTGTGTGAGTTGTGAGCAAGTCATTTATCCTCTCTTCATCTTCTGAATTTGTAAAATTTGAGAAAAGATCTTGGGGTTTTAACTGAACACAAGTTCAAAAATACCCAGCTGCATGATGGGTCTGTTAAAAAATTTTTTTAGGATGGCCCAATAGAAGTATAGCACTCAGATCAAGAGGTATAATAGTCCCACTGTTCTCTGAAGTATTGTGTCTTGTTTTGGGTGCCACACTTGAAAACAGTCCTTGAATGAATACATTCAGAAGAGGGTGACAAGTTGGTGAGGATGTCTGAAAACCATGTCGTATAAGGAATGGGTAAATAAAAGCAAATTTATGCTGGAGAAGAAGATACTCAGAAGAAGACCGAGTGACAGCTATCTTCTGGCATTTGAAACAAGAAGCCTTTGAATAGAAGAAAGTGTATAAAAATACATTGGAAAATAATTATATAAAATTAGCATATTTAGGAGGAAAGGAAAGGAATAATGGTTTTCTAAGCACCTACTATGTACTGGGTACTGTGCTAAGTGCTTTACGATTATTATCTCATTTGATCCTCACAATAACCCTGGAAGGTAGGTGCTATTATGATCTCCAATTTATGGATTTTATTCATTTACATTTTATCTTCATCATTTATGTTGTAATTTTCTCCTTCCTGCTCATATGAGCCCATCATGTTACCATCCGTTTCATTAGGAGAGCCTATTTATGAGCCAAGTTTTTCAGATTCAGGAAACATATTCCCCCAACATCAATTCAAATGTTCTTTCCAATTGTGCTGCTCTCAACCCATTTGTGATTGCCCATCTGATATGATTCCTGGCCATATACATAAATTTCTTACAAAGGCTTCACCCAATATCCTGGAGGCTTCCCTTACTTTTTTCCTGATATTTCAGGGACACCAGTGGAATACTTGAGCTGTCCAGATATCATCCCTTAACTTCATCACATTTCCCTTATAAGAACCTTCGCTCACATTCTTTGAATTACCTCTCTGGTAATATTGCGGCCCATTCACATCTACCATACACCTATCCTTTGTTCTCTGTGTGATAATTCATTTTTAATTATTTGTAGACCGTTGTGTTTCATATCTTACAGCAATATAATAGCAGTGTGATATTGGTATTAATGTTAATTGACTTTACCAGTAAACACTGGTCATAATATTTTGGGCAGCTAACTAGTTTAATAGAGTGCTGAGCCTGGAGTTGGGAAGACCTGAGGTTGAAAAATGTCCTCAGACATGTACTAGCTTTGGGCAAGTCATTTAACTATATTTGCCTTAATTTCTTCATCTGTAAAATGAGCCAGAGAAGGAAATGGCAAACTACTCTAGGATTTTTGCCAAGAAAACACCCAACTGGGGTCAGGAAGAGTCAGAAACAACTGAAAAATGACTGAACAACAATAACAATAAAAATATATTTTTAAAATGGACCTCTATTTCTGGGAGAACTTGAAGATCATTGAAGAAACTTTGTAATTTTCTGGAGGCAATCTGGTCTGCTCTCCTCTCCTTCTCTGATTCTGGACCCATCACATTGTCCATTTATATTGTCTGTATGAAAAGCTCCATAGGTTGTCTACCTAACTGTATATGTCTTAATCTAGCTAATATATACTTGGTCTGATATGGTGTCCACTTGGTATGCATGGTCTGGCCAAACTATTTTGAGTGGTTATAGATCTCTTCCAGTAGGTTCCGTCCTGTTTTGAGACAATGCAACTAATACAACATTATCCACAAATTGAAGCCTCTAGAGGACTTCATGACAAATGAGAAATATATTTTCAACTTGGAGTCTGCACTGGACCTCCTCATCAACACAGCAAACACATTTGGCAAGCATACATCTTCCTGTTTTATGCTTCTGTCAATGGTTGTGATCAAACTCAGTGTGTTGAACAAAGTTCTCTGTTCTTCTAGCTTTGAAAGCATCTTGAATGATTTTGATATACAGATAACTGATACCTTTTTTTTGAAGAGAATCTTAAAGGCAGTATTTTGCTACTGAAGCAAATGCTTTTTACACAATCAGCAAACACGAAGTTCAGCGGGATATTGTATTCTCTCCAGCTTTCAATCAATTGAGTGACGGTAAAGGTAGGATTCCCTATGGAATAATGCTTGTGAAAGCCTGCCTGTTCACTACTAATATCCTCATTGAGCATGTCCTTGCTCCATGTGTAAATGCTTTTCATCAAAATTTTGCATCGTTAGGGAGGAAGAAGTACAGGTTGTTCGTTGTTTGTCTTCTCTTGGAGTAGGGGGAGGTATCAATAAGATTTTCCAACTCCTCCATCCTTGAGTGTCTTGTTCTTTTAGAAGTACTTCATGAACCAATCTCTCATTCTCTTTATAACTGGACAGTCTTGAAGTATGGATCTCCTCTATTTATATTTTGTTCAGTTTGCCTACTTTTCTTGTCTTTGTTCTCTTTTGTGCAATTTCCACTTTCCCTATAAGGATACTCATGACTGTGATGCTATATATGATCCAACTGTTGTGACTTTAAACTAGTGTAAAATGTGTAAAAATAGTTTTATAAAAATGTTTCCTTTTTTCTTCTGTCTTTTTTTCATTTTCATCTATTAATCTTTTCAGCATGACTTTCCTTAGTTGGATCTGTTGCCAACTTTATTTAAATGATTTTATCATAGATTGTATCTTTCTGCTTTGTAACACATCTGCCATGATATAATCCTTCTCTGAAAATTTTTAAAAACTAGATTATTCTAAAATAGTATTACTTTTGCATTCAATTTCTTTCTATTTGACAAATAAAGTATGTGCTAAGTAAAGCACTTTTTAGGATCTTGTAATTTCTCCATAATGACAATTTATTTACATTGGCTAAACTGCTATGTAAAATTATCAGTGTCATTGGTATCAATGTCATTTCTACTGTCCATTATCTTTATTATAAGTAGGTTAGAAATGAATGTTTTTAATCTCATGCTATTTTTTTCCATTCTTATTCTGTCTTTTAGGGTAATTCTGATCTTTGTTCTAATAAGCCAGAGGTTTAAATGCACACAAGCAGCTGATATAGGTATGACTCTTAAATTAATAACAAACTTTTTTCTGTCTGTCTCTATAATATAATTAATTTCATTTTGGGGGTCATCATTTGGAGTTTACTATGTCCCATTCCTATTGATTCTCTTCTTGAAGAAAATGTTTATAATGTGAGGCTAGTGTACAATCTTTAACTCTCTGAATTGTCAGATTCTTTCTTTCTCCAAACTCACTTATTTTCTTTCGCATTGAAATCATTGGGAATCAAGGTATACTTTGATTTAATTTTGTTGGTCTTATGGAGTTTTTAGCCGAATTTTTTCTACTTTCTTTCCCCCCCCCTTTTTTATTGATTAAGAAAATTTTTTCATGGTTACATGGATTTATGTTCTTTCCTTCCCCTCCTCCCGCTCTCCTCCTATAGCCAACATGTAATTCTATTGAGGTTTACATGTGCCATTGATCAAGACCTATTATTGATATTTGCTCTAGAGTGATCGTTTATAGAGTCTACATTCCCAATCATATCCCCATCAACCCATGTAATCAAGCAGTTGTTTTTTTCTGTGTTTCTGCTCCCACAGTTCTTTCTCTGGATGTGGATAGCATTCTTTATCATAGGGCCCTCAGAATTGTCTTGGATCATTGCATTGCTGCTAGAAGTCCTTTACATTCAATTGTGTCACACTGTATCAGTCTCTGTGTATAAGGTTCTCCTGGTTCTGCTCCTTTCACTATGCATCAATTCCTAGAGGTCATTCCAGTTCACATGGAATTCCTCCAGTTCTTTATTCCTTTTAGCACAATAGCATTCCATCACTATCAGATACCACAGTTTGTTTGGCCATTCCCCAATTGATGGACACCCCCCCCATTTTCCAATTTTTTGCCACCACAAAGAGCGTGGCTATAAATATTTTTGTACAAGTCTTTTCCCCTATTATCTCTTTGGGGTACAAACCCAGCAGTGGTATGGTTGGATCAAAGGGCAGGCAGTCTTTTAAAGCCCTTTTTCTTCCACTTTCTATGATATTTATTGGTACATAAGCTGCAATTATTTTCATGGTGGCCTTTTGGCAAATACTTATTCGTGAGCACTGCAATGCAAGATGACCAGATGTCCCATAAAATTATATTTCTGTCTGCTTTGGGGGTGTGATAAAACCCACTCTACTAACTCTTGTCTCTGCCTCTCAAAGGTGTCTATGAACCATCCTTCATCCTTGCTGTGATGTCCTTCAGACTGCTGGTTTTGTTTATATAGTAAATGTCAAGACTGATATGATTCAACTTTTCCAGGACTAAGTCCATTCCTTGGTTGCTAGATACTTTTAGAGTACAAACAGCCAAGTTAAAGTTTAAATATGGCTTAAAAGTTCTCTGGATTTTTAAAAAGCATATTCTTCTTCATTATTTTTTGTGATTCTGCCAACTTTATTCCAGAAGTGGGAGGTGTTTGTTGGAGAGTGAAGGCCATTTTGCATTTTTCTTTGTTTTATAGATTTCCAAAGGCCAAAAGTTTCATCACCATTGTTCAGCCTATTGGTGACTTACCTCTAGAAGTAGGCTTGATTTCTTCTTTTGAACATACTCTAAGCCTCTTCAGCATAACATAACATTCACACTCCACTGATTTAGCCTTTGCAAACAGAGGGTCACTTCCAAATCACAATAATACAATGTAGTAGGGATCTGTAGAACACTGGAATTTAAGAAAAACTTGAAGAACCAAACACATTTCTGGGCTAATTGACATACCTGGCCATTCTTGGTCAAAATTCTATTGTACAAATCTTCCATACACAACTTGATTTTTCTTCATGGTAGAGGACTATAATCACCCACAAAATACTGTCTCATCATTTCCCGTCTGACTGCTCCCATGATATTCATGATCTCTAAAAACTCATTGTCCAGTAAGATGACATCACCTCTGAAATTCACATCTTCTCAGTGGCCCCAACCCTGAGGTCCCTCTGTCTCTTTGGTTGGAGTGGGTAGGGAATGGACCTTGGAGAACTTCTCCTAGATCTTCTAAGATTTAAGGAAGACATCCAGGGCATTCACCTCATTATTACCCACCCAGACGCTCCTCTGGTTTTCATGGTCTCCAAAAACTCATCATCCTACTAGATGACCTTAACTTAAAGTAACTCACACCTCCTCAGATCATTTCCTATCCTGGCTGCAGAATTTCCTCATTCCCCAGTCCCCTTCAGCTTTTTTTTTCATATGTTGTCTTACTCCATTAGATTGAGAGCTCCTTGGGGGCAAAGACATGCCTATTTTGTAATCTCCTGAACTTAGTAGTGCCTGTCACATATCAAATCATAAGGTGCCCCTAAAGAGCTTAATCAACAACCTTATTGAGGACTTGTAGCGTGATGTCATTCCATCTAGAATTCCATTCCATCTGGATTAGCTACTAGATTTGATTTTGATGAATGAATCTTCTCAATTTAGAGGAGTGGGGTGGGGTAAGATACTCTCTACATGCAGCTAATATTTCCCTTAATTTATGCAGAGCTCTACACCTTTTATTTCATGTGACTAGTTGATTGTTGATACAGTTATCATTCTACTCTTTTCTTGGATTTAACAATCATTCCAATGAAAGGCATTTCTTTTGGATACATTTTTTGACCTCAGTAAAATATTGTAGAGCAGCTAGATGGATCAATGGATAGAGTGCTGGACCTGGAGTGAGGGAGATAAATCTTAATGGGTTCAAATCTGGCCTCAGACACTTAATTGCTGTATGACCCTGGGTAAAGCTACATGTCTCACTTTCTTCATCTGTAAAATGAGATAGAGAAGAAAAGGGCAAACTTCTCCAGGATCATGGCCAAGAAAACTCAAAATGGTGTCATAAAGAATTGGGCACAAATGAAAAATCACTGGAGCTTCTAATATATTTATTCATATTTGTCCTATACTTCTTTACAACAACCCTATGAGGTATACAAACCTCCACATATATTTATAGGATCATAGAGTTGGAAGATCTAAAGTAGTGGCTAACAACACCATTTTATTTTATTTTATTTTTAAAATTTTGACACCATTTTACAGAAGATAAAACCGGGACTGCAGAAAGGTAAGTGACTTGCTCAAGATAACATAGGTCACAAGTCACAGAGCCAAGATTTAAACCCAGTTTCTTTGATTCCAAATCCAGCAATATGAATGATTTCCTTCATAAAAAGAAGTTCAGCATTGACACTGAGAGTACCAAATAAACAAAACATGACATTGATTATATTTTAAGACAGAAAACCCAGTATAAATGTGAGAATTATCCTTCATTAACTATCTGAGTATATCCATATCTATGACTTGTCAAAGTAAAGATCAGAAGAAGGAATAATAGAAGGAAAAATAATAATGAGGAAAAGATAAAGCATTCAACTAGAATAATTAAATTCCAACTTATCTAAAACAAGCTCTCCTGGTATAGAATCTCAGATGAACCTCATGGCTGCGAGAGATAAGTGATTTACCCACAGTCATGAAGAGAGTGTCAATGGTAGGACTCAAACCCAAAGTCCAACTCATTAATTTTCCATCATGCTTATAATTAACTGTGTGACATTGGATGAATCATTTAACTTCTATTTGCTTCGGTATACTCAAATACTTAATTGTAAAGAGGGGATTGTATGGGGAAGGGGCTATCACCTACCTCTCAGGGTCATTGTGAAGATCAAATGAAATAATATTTATGAAACACTTTGCACTGTGCCTGGCACAAAGGAGGTGCTATATAAATGTTAGCAATGCTAGGTGTTGTCATCATCATCATTATCGTCACTAGTTATGACAGATAACATTTATTGTAAAACATCTAAACTTTCATTTCCTTTGGGTTTTACAAAGATGAAGTTTGTATTTTTCTCTCACACAATGGAGGTTTATAGCATATCAAGGAGCTTAGAGGTTTCATGAACATTTATTTATAAAGATAAAGCTTTATATCCATTTTCTCATTTGAGTCTCACTAGAGTCCTGTCCTATAGGGATGGTTATTTCCATTTACTAGATGAGTCTCAGAGAACTTCAGGGACTTGGTCAGTGTTGAATGACTAGTTAAGTGTGAAAGATAGAATTCAAATCCATACTTCTCTGTCTCCAGATCTCTAGTATTGTGTCTACTTCCTAGAGCCATTACTGGCCAAAGATAGCCTTGTTTTTCTTGAAGGTCAATGGCATTTCATTTTCAATTTACCAAGTTCCCATTGCAATCAGAGGGCATCTACTAAATTAATGAAGTCCTACAGAAGTAGACCACTTGTTTGCACAAATCTCTGGCCCCACCCATTATTTGCTTTAAGTATACTCTAAGTAACTTTTGCAGTTTCCAAGATTTTAGATTAAATGAGTACTTGGATAATCAATGGTCCATTTTGTCTTTGTCATTTTATTTACTCATTAACCTACTGAAGTTGGCCATGACCCTCAGAATGGTTTTCATGAAGAAATGGACCTTCTAAAAATGTTTTCTCCTCTGACTTCTAAAAAGCATATATGCTGTTTCATCAACACTATTTTCTTAAGAATGCTTATAGTTTTATCATAGTTCATAATTACTCTTATGATTTGAGTCATCATTAAAACTCAGCCATAACTGACAGATTTGTTTTTCCTGTTGGGGCCACCTATGTTTTTAACAATCTCAAAAAACACTCATGCAAACTTGAAACTCATTTTGAGGAACTTACCAGGCAACTAACACCACCTTTTTATGGAAACTACTGACGTATGTAAGGTTAGCATATTTCTCAAGTTTTCTCTACCCATGGTACTAAGGTGTTGTTCTACCACAGAGAGGAATTTATAAAGTGTTATGTGCAGCCATTTGTGGGAATTCGACCATAATTTTACAGGTTAGGCAGCAGAACATTGGTAGATCAATGTGGGGTGAATTCTTCCTGAAGACTATCTGAAAGGGGCCTGGGAATAGGAATAAGGACGAAGTTCCATGCTTATTAAGGAAGATCTATAGAACAGGAAATGTGAACCACAGCCAAGAAATGAAAATACAGGTGAATGACTCTCAGTGAAACTCAGAAGTGGGCTCTGACAATTCTTGGCCTTTCTTTCACAGAGAATATATTATATGCAAGCGTGGATTCCTTCACAACCCTTCGCCTCTGCCAACCTTGGCTCCCACGTGCCTGCCAAGGACACCATTATAGGCTACACTGGAGTGTTACATAAGACAAATTTGGGGGAAAATTATGACCTATACTTGGACCAATATGGCAGTTGAAGGCTTATCACAAGATTTATGATAGATGATATCTATTCACCAATGATTGGATATTATAAGGAAGTTATATATATATGTACATATATATAAGGATATTATAAGGATTTTGCTGTAGAATGCTCTGATAATTTAAGGTACTCAACCTCGGAATAGAGAAATTCAAATTTAATAATAACTGTGATGAAAATGACCAATATGGAAGCAGGTTTTGCATGATAATACACACGTGGCCCAGATCAAATTGTTTACAATTTCCAAATGGAAGGAGGGAAGGGAGGGAGATGGTTTGGATCTTATAATTTTGGAAAACATATGTTGAAAATTACTATTACATGTAATTGGGAAAATAAAATATTTTTGAATTAAAAAAATTTAAATTCAATTAAAAATATTAACTATGTTGTCATGAGTCAATGCTTAGAAAAAAGGGAAAAATTGTTGCCTCCATTATAATCACTTCCTAATGGTTATAATAAGTTTTGAGATCCAATATTCTAGTACCCCCTACTGTTGTTTTTGTTTTTCTGTCATGACCTTCTCTGTTTTTCCTGGATTTAAACAACAACAACAACAACAACAACAACAACAAAACAGTCTCCTTAACATGGAGATTCCTATGAGGGAATATGGGTGACAAATGTCATTTATATTCCTTAAGACTTACAAAATAAAATCTATACTCTCATTTGATTTTTGTAATAGTTCATCGCGAAGTTTCCCACTGATGGCTCAGTATGGTGTGGAGGTGACCCAGCATTAGCAAAGGTAATACCAGTGAAGTATAAGTACTGATAGGTTCGAACATATTGGAAAAACTTCAAATGTGGTTCTAGCAACAGATTAAGTTTGATTCTAAGGACTGGCCTAAGTTTGGAGCAGTTCATCACTAGTTGGTCTGGTCACTTGGTAACAAATTTTCGGACCACAGCAACCCAAGAAATATAGAAACATATTGTAAATATTAGCTTAGCTAGTAGTTGTGCAAATTCTGCAAATCAGTTATGCCCCCTCTCTTCACCACATGGTACAAATGTAAGATTCTTAAGGACAGGGATTGTTTTTGCCTTTATGTCCCCTACCATTTAGCATAGTGCTGGGCACATAGTAAATGTTTAATAAATGCTGATTAGCCTGACTTGAGATCCTTGTTCAATGACTAATAAATGGATATTCCAGTGGAACAATGAGAGTGAACCAGTTTCAACATTCTTAGTATTAAAAATCCTTAGAAGACCAAAGGAAGTTTGTAGCTAAATGGAAGAGTACATATGTTCTCCTTGGAGAGGCCAAGAAAGGAGATTGGTAGAGTTGGTTTTATCATGCAACTCAAAGGTATCAAGAAATACCATTTCATGGGAAGTTTTGTCCATCTCTTGTTTCAGTATTCATAATAGGTATTTTTAAAAAGGGTTACTATGAAAATAATTATTGACTGTGACATTATAGCTGATAGAGAGAAATTCTATGAAGAGATGCATAAGACCTACAAAATTAAATGAACATAGTCTTTAATACTTTGCATTAAGTTGTGCACAATAACTTCATTACAAATATGGGATTGAGAGGAAAGCTAAAATTCTGTGGGATAGTATAATTGAGGGGTAAAAAATAAAGTTGGGAAATGAGACTATACAAATATCTTATGCCTACACAATCTATATACTTTCTTTAAGAAAAGAATTGGAATCTGCTGGACATACTGAGCTCCAAATAAAAGCCCTAGAATGAAAGTCATTATATTTTGACAACAAATGACTTATTATTGAAGTGGGAGTCACTCCTGAATCAGCTGTCTATGTCCAGTGAAACCACAGACTTGTTATAGGAAAGAACCACCTTAATAAAATTAAGGATATTAAATAATTAATTAAGATCAGAATAAAGAATAATCATGAGAAAAATATATGGCATCTGTTTAAAATAACTTCAACTCAATCTATTTAAACAAATTATTGCTGGCAAAAAATGGGAAATGGCTAGAAAATTGACATTGATTATAATAATTTAATATAGAAATTTAACTAATATAAACCAATTGCTATAATAAGGAAAACAAAAGAACCTAAAAACCACTTTAGTCAGCAGATACCTGATTTGCTTGCCAAGCAGAGAGAAAGATATACCAGCCATGAGTAACATCGGTTTAGTAAAATTTGTAAAAAATCTGTAAAATCTTGCAGAGAAGGATAGTGAAAGATTATTAGCAATATTACCTCACAATATAATGATAAGCACTATAGGAGAAAGAAAACTTATTTTTTTCCTAAAGTTGTTTGAGAATTAAACTGCGAATACAAGTCTTAATTATCATGGAGAGTGGATCTACCATATTGTTCCTCTAACATCACAGGCCTGGATGAGCTTATAGAATAATAGTTCTGAAAAAGAGAAAGATGAGAAAAAGTAGCTGGACTAGATCAACTATATATCAAGGTGGTCTGCTAGAGGATATACAATTTTGAAAGTATTGAAAGATTGACTATCAAGGTATTTTAAAAAAGGGAAGATACCAACTTTGTAATGAAAAAAATTAAAAAGGATGCTAGGATGCTAAGTTGAGAAGATATCGATAATTTCTGATCTATGTGTCTACTTTCTCATTTTCTAAAGATTTATGAAATTAGGTATGTATTCCTCAAAGGCATTCTCAGTGAGGCTATTAGAGTACCTGGTCTGTAAGTCAGGAAGACTTGAGTATGGTCTGAGGTACATACTAGCTGAACAACTCTGGGCAAGTCACATATATGCTGTTTGCCTTGGTTTTCTCAACCATAAAACGGGGACAATAATAATAAGTACCTCACAGAGTTGTGAGATCAAATAAGACAATATTTGCAAAGTGCTTGACATAATACCTGACCCGAAGTAAGCACTATATAAATGCTTATTTCCTTTCCTCCTTCCCCTGCTCTATTAGGAACAGGCAGACTTTTGTTAAAAAATGATATTATGCAGCAGACCTTATTATTACCATCACAAAACTGGCTGTAAGATATGAAGAATACATGATCCCACTGCACTTATTCTTAACTATTAAAAAGAATATGACTCAGTAGTGCAAAATTCAACAAAAGTTTCTCTGAAAACAAGAAGTCTTCCTTGCATAGGTCAAAATTGTGCATGATTCCTTGAAAACATAAGAGCACAGATAATCTTATTTGATGACTGTTCATTAATATCAAAGTATAAAATACCCACCTATTAAAAAAAACCAGGAAGCTGTATGTTTACCAACTGTGTTTACCATTGTTATTGAGCAAATTCAACACAGTCCAACTCAAAGAAAGACTCCCTCTATGTAATAAGGTCCTCTAGGTTCTCCTGTTTGCAGAGATGATCGAATCAAGCAGATCCTGCTAATTAGAAATCTAAAAACTCTCAGAAGATTTTGACCTAACTATTCACACAGGAAAAACCTAGTGGATGAATGCCTATTATTCAAATTATAATATGTAACTGGAAAGGCAGCTTACAGAATTTGTTTATCATCGTATTTATTTTGGACATGCTGCCAATGGATGAGTTGAACCCAATTGAACACAGGGGAAAGGACTGGATCACCTCTGGGAAATCACTGTTAATGGGAAAGATCTGTTAATGACTCTAAACTTCTCCCTGAAACAAATATCCATTTAAAAAATCAATATTCTGAGGGCAGCTGGGTAGCTCAGTGGATTGAGAGTCAGGCCTAGAGACAGGAGGTCCTAGGTTCAAATCCGGCCTCAGACACTTCCCAGCTGTGTGACCCTGGGCAAGTCACTTGACCCTCATTGCCCACCCCTTACCACTCTTCCACCTAGGAGCCAATACACAGAAGTTAAGGGTTTAAAATAAAAAAAAATCAATATTCTTCCAATGTTTTTTGTTATGGCTGAGTCATAGAATACTATAGTTTTCAAAGAATTGAAATTGAGGATTATCCAAAGGCTACAGAGAAACTCATGGTGGTGTGCAGGTTATAACACATCACAAACAAGGGAATACAAAGGAGAAATGGTCTGTATGAAGGGTGTCTTCAAAGATATGAATGAATCAAAAAGGGAGAGGATGAGAGTTAGAGATGATTTATAGATGACCTTGTGCTCCACTGCTATCTTCTACATTTGTTGTTGTTCTGTTGTTTCATTAATATCTTATTCTTTGTAATCTCATTTGGCATTTTCTTGGCAAAAATATTGGAGTGGTTTGCCATTTCTTTCCCCAGCTTGTTTTACAGATGAGGAAACTGAGGCAAACAGGATTAAGTTACTTGCCCAGGATTACATAGCTAATAAGTGTCTGAGGCTAGACTTGAACTAGAAGAAGAGTCTTCTTGATTCCAAGTTCCGTTCCTCTACACATTGTGCCACCTAGTTGGCTCATCTTCATACCTCAGAGACTATTCAGTCTGACACCTTCAATTTACAGATGATGACATTGAGCCCCAGGGAGGCTAGGTGACTTTGCTGAAAGATCACATAGGTAGTAAGCATAACCTGGGCTTCTCTGGCCATGCTCATGTCTCCTAACATGGAGATGTCCTTGAGGAGTCTTTTGAGTAAGTCCAGTTGCTTTACATGGAGCCCTACTCCCTTCCTTGCCATATCAGTAGGGGTAGCCTCTTTGATTGGCTGCCTTGTTTTAAAAATTGCAACATGGAGTCAATTATTCCCTCTCTTTCTGCCAAGGTTTTTTTTTTGCTGCTCTCTTTTTGGCAACTTTTATCTGAGGATGAAGATGCCAGTTCATTCACAGTGAGGATGCCATGAACTGAATGAACTGAACCAATGAGAAGAAAAGGACTTCTTTTCCTTGTTCTCTTTTTAATCTGGGATTCCAGAAATGAGATTGATAGGGTGTTTTTGTTTCTCATCTGTGTTGTTTGTCTTCAGGTTCAGGTGCCAGGTCTCTTTAGGATGCTGGAGTTTAAAACCATGGCAACCTTGGTGCAAGTACCCATCAGTCCAGCATGAAAGTCCCCAAGAAGTCAAGGTTCCTGGGACTTGAGCCCAGGTGATATTTGGACTTGGGAGTGGGACTGTGCTATTAAGAAATGAGCTAAGCTATCAACTTAATATTCTTCTTCACAGAGATGGGGGTAGTCAGGAGGGGAGGAAGATTCTGTCTCTCACAGATTGGGGGAATAAATTCGTACACTTTTTGTTTTTGAAATAAACATTTCTTTATAAAAATCCAATCTGTTAGTGGCTAGCTAAGAGAACTGGAGTATAGGAAAATAACCTTTACAATCAAAGGAATACAATTAGAAAGGGCTGTATTCAATGGCAGAAAACTTGGATCCTCAATCTCCTTGAGGTTACTGGAAATCTCGCCTTCCAGGCAGTAAGGTTCTGGGTAGCCTATGTTATATATGTATCAGAGGTGGTATTTGAATCTAGATACAAATTCACTACTCTTTCCATTGTACCATATTGCCTCATGGCATCAACAGGATGGATGGAAGATCCTTCACTCCATCACTTCCTCCACACATTAGATTGACCCTCTGACAAATTTATGAAAGGATACAGGCACAGTCTGAGCAGGCATGAATGGGCTGAAATCTGCATTCTTGAAAGTAATGCCCACATCAAAAATGAAGATGCCAACATCATCCACTGCATCTGGGTCCATCACCAGTTGTCCTGACTTTTATCTTGCCACTGGACTTCAATGATTCTGGAAAAGAGAGTAGGACTGATGACTTCATTCAACTCTGATTCACTTAAATCCAATTCATGCATGATGAGTCAGCACCTCATCCCTTGATGTCAATGGTTCTCTTTGAAAATGAAATAACATAACAACAACTGCCCCAGTTAGCCCTCTGCAAGAGCAAAAACCCTCTTGCATCTTTTGCTTTACAACCCACATCTGCTTTTTCTCTTCCCCTGCTCCAGCTTCAGGAATATCCTTGGGTATTCCCTCTCTCTCTTGCCCTTAAACCATCTTTTCTATTCCTGGTCAGTTTGCCCAAAGCAAATTCATCCTTGGCTGGATAGTAGCAGCAACTGATGTTAAAATGAACTCTTAACTCCTATATTGAACAGTCATGAGGCCTTGCACATAGTCCTTTACCTGACTGTCCTACATGCTGCTTCTAATCTAAGGTCTTCCTCTGAACCTGAATGTTGCACCCCAAACTCTTCCCTCCCTGGCTGATAGATATGCCTTAGTGCCAATAGATACCTATCTCTCTTCTTAGGTATGGGCTTCAAACATTCCTTTAATCCACAAGCACCTGACATGTGTGGGTTCTTCCTCTGAGTTAAGGAGGGATGAATAGATTCGTTGGTAGTGATGGTGAGGTGGATACCAAAGTAGAATTTTTTAAACAAGTAATTACAAATACATAATAAATAAATTTGAAAAGTAATTACAAATACATGATGAATACAAATAAATAATAAAAATATAACAACAAAAATAATAAATTGAATATTTAAAAAACACATTGTCTCTCCCTCTCCTGAAAATCATCAGGTTGGGTCATATTGCCATACCAGGTTTGTTAAGCGAGTTTGAAAGTAGGTAGGGCAAGTACTGGACTCAAATAACACAGCATGTGTTTCCAGCATAGAAAATTAGGCTGAAATTGGAGTTGTTTTACAACAGAGGCTAAACAATAAGAAACTGGAGGAGTGTATATGGTATCTTCCCCAAGGTCTTGATTATTTGAAAAGAATAGAGAAGCTTGAATTAAAGCTTCCAAGTTTGAGGTTCTATGATTCCATGATGCTAAATTGGATAAACAGGGGTTCAGAAACCAGAGGGCCTTCAATGTAAACATGATGCAGACAGTAACATGACCTCATTTCAGATAAAAGAGCTTCTGGATGAGGAAGTTTAAGAGAATTCAGGTGTTAAAGCTTGCCCATGGAAGAATTAATTTAACTTCATCAAAATTTCCCAAACTTCATCTTCATGCAAAATTGCATCAGCTCTGAAACTCATACTTCCTCGCAGTCCTCTTACTCTGGGACGCCTCACTCCCTCTGGAGAGGACAGAAGGTGAACATCAGAGAGGTCCTCCAGATCCTCTATTTAAGGAGGAGACTTAAGGTAGTCATATTGTTATATCTTACCCAGCTGCAGAACTTTGTCATGCCCAGTATAAGGTATCATCCCTTCCCACCACCAGCTTCTTTTAATGTGTTGTCTTCCCCTATTAGATTGAGTCTCTCAAAGGCAAAGATTGTCTTTTGCCTTTTTAATTAATTCCCAGAGTCTAGCACAGTGCCTGGCACACAGTAGGTACTAAATAAATGTTTATTGACTAACTACAGTTAAGAAGAGTTAAGTAAAAAGGAAGCCTAAGGTATTTCAAGAGTTTTCTCTGGCTTAAGATGATTCAGTTCCTAATGTTCAACCCAGCAGGTTGACTGTCTATCAAGACAGAAAATTTAGGATAATTAAATAATCTTGTTCTGTTCAGTTAATGTTAAGAGTAGTTAAATATTACAGCTGATGAGTGTGGAGGAAGGCAGGGCACACTAAATTAAAAAAGAAGAAGTCTTCAGTTTCTTGGCAGAGGAGAGACAGAATGCTTAAAGGTAGAAGTGGGATTATGGTCTAACAGGGTTTAAGAATTTGATGTTTCTAGTAAAGAACCACCCAAAGAAAATAAACAAAGTTGAGTTATTGTGTAGAAAAAGATGGAGTCAGTTCAAGCAAAATTGGAAGACCTCTATCAGAGATACCAAGACTTAGGCAGAGAGAGGGGCCAGCAGCTTGTGTAGGGTATAAGGTCAATTGAACCTCCTGGCACTGGGTCATAAGAGTTGCCAGTGGACCATCTGTAAGTGTCCCAGAAATGAAGGTCTTGAGCCTAAAGAAGCCAGAGCCCAAAAAAGAAGCAGTGCTATCACCCTGATCCTCAAAGGAAACTGCTTTCACCAAGGTTAAAAAAATGGTCTCTTAATTTCTAAATACCTTGCCTTTTCTGGGACATCATTCTTCTTGACCTCTCTGCAGCTTCTGCTCTCTTGGTTCCCTCCTCCCTCTTCCCCATGCCCAACCTGTCTGATTGCTTTTTTTTTCTTTTAATCTCCTTCAATAGAGCATCATCTCTGTTCTATCTCTGCTGGTGTAGGTTTATCTGGGGTCTCTTTCTCATCTTCCTCTGATCTCATCAGTTCTGATGAATTGCATTATCATCTCTAGACAGACCCCAAAGCTACATATCCAGTCCTAAACTCCTTCCTGATTTCTAGTCTTCCTCACCAACTACTTGTAGGATACTCCCACCCATATATCCCCTGTAGTTGTTCAATCATTTAAAATTGTGTTGGATCTTGTGTTTCTCTTTGGGGCTTTCTTACCAAAGATACTGAAGTGGTTTGCCATTTCTTTCTCCAGTTCATTTTGTACATGAGAAAATTGAGGTTAATAACTTGTTCAAGGTCACACAGCTACTAAGTGTCTTAGGTTGGATTTAAACTTAGGAATATGAGTCTTCCTGACTCCAGACCTTGGTGCTTTATCCACTGTGCCACCTAGCTGACCAAATATCTCCTGGACCACTTACATTCAATATGTCGCAAGTGTAATTTATCATCTGCCTTCCTAAACCTATTCCTTTCCTAACTTCCCTATTTGTTTTCAAGGTCCCACTATCTTTCCAGTCAACTAAGTTTACAACCTTAGAGTCATCTTCAACTCTTCACTCTCCTTCACTGCATCGTGTGGTCTTCCTTCCCCAATAGTCAACCAGTAGTCACATCTTGTTGATTCTAACTCCAAAGCATTACTTGAATCTGTCCCCTTTAAAAGCCAGAAGGAAGCAAAGACCACCAGGACAGCTTTGAAAGCTACAGGTTTAATTTATTAAAGACAGAAATAAAGGCAATATTTACAGTTTTGTGAAAAATCCCTCCCCTTTGTTCTACTTTGTATAGGGAAACAATCCTATTATTTAGTTCAGAATAAAAGCAAATGCAAAGATGTTTAAAAGAATCTATCTCCTTTCCATTCACATGGATACCACATAGTTTCAGGCCCCCATTCCTCCTATTTGGACAATTGTAGTAACCTTCTTTACTAAAATCCATAGTAATAAAGTGGTTCTTCTCCTTGATGAGACGAGGTTCCTCTATATAAGCCCTTGATCCCATTCCCTACCACCTTCTCCAGCAGATTTGTCCCTCAATCTATCTAATCTTTAATTTTTCCTATCTTCTGGTTCATTTTCTGCTGTTTATGATTATGTTCGCATCTCCCCTATTCTTTTTTTTTAATTTTAAAAAGCTATTTATTTATTTATTTGTTTATTTAATTTAGAATATTTTTCCTTCCCCCTGCCAGAGCCAATGAGCAATTCCACTAGGTTTTACGTGTCATTGATCAAGACCTATTTTCTTATTATTAATATTTGCAATAGAGCGATCATTTAGAGTCTACATCCCCAATCATATCTCCATCAAACCGTGTGATCAAGGAAATGTCTTTCTTCTGTGTTTCTGCTCCTACAGTTCTTTCTCTGGATGTAGATAGCATTCTTTCTCATAAGTCCCTCAGAATTGTCCTGGATCATTGCACTGCTGCTAGTAGAGAAGTCCATTACATTCGATTGTGCTCTGTATCAATTCCTGGAGGTGGTTCCAGTGCACATGGAATTCCTCTAGTTTATTATTCCTTTTAGCACAATAGTATTCCATCACCAACAGATACCACAATTTGTTCAGCCATTCCCTAATCGAAGGGCATCCCCTCATTTTCTAATTTTTTGCCACCACAAAGAGTGAGGCTATAAATAATTTTGTACATATATTTTTCCTTATGATCTCTTTGGGGTACAAACCCAGCAGTGGTATGGCTGGATCAAAGGGCAGGCAGTCTTTTAAAGCCCTTTAGGGAATTTCCCAACAAGAACAAAAACTCACCAGAGGGTACCATCCCCTTACATTATTCTATTTCTCTACCTTTCTTTTCCTCACCCCATATATACAGTTAGCTGTTAAATTTTGAAATTTTAACTCTAAAAAATAACCCTAACTTTCTATCTTAGAATCAATATTATGTATTTATTTGTTCCAAGGCAGAAGACCAGTAAAGGCTAGGCAATGGGGCTTAAGTGGCTTGCCCAGGATCCCAGAGTTAGGAAGTTTCTGAGATCAGATATGAAACCAGGACCTCCTGTCTCTAGGTCTGGCTATCTATCCACTGAGCCACATAGCTGCCCCATCATTTCTACTTCTACATCATCTCTTGTCTCTATCCCTCTTTTATTAAGGTGTCACTCTAGACCAGGTCCTCATCATCCCTCACCTGGTTGGCTATAACTTCTTATTCATTTCTGTGCACCAGTTCTTTTCCCTTTCTAACTCATTCCCCATACAGGTACCAAAATGATTTTCCATAAGCATAGTGATATGGGCTGAAGTGTCCCACAGACTCTGCTGAGAAGTTGTACACAATCAAAAGAACACAGAAACAATAACCAGTTGATTAGACTGGGGATTCCTTTCCTATAAGACATATGAGTTGCTTAGATTCACAATTATGAAGAAACTCTTCACATCAGTCTTTACATAAAACCTAGGCCCTTGGTTTGGGTCTCTGGACAGCAAGTACTGGTGGTTCAGTTTCCCAGTCACACAGGACTAGGTTCAAACTGTGCTCTATTTCCACACTCACTGCCTTCCTGAGAGTGTGCAGAAAAGAGCAAAACTAAACTTAAAGTTGCCCCAGGGTATTTAATATATCATTAGCATCCATTTACATTTTGGTTTGCTGCTCCAGTGGGCAGAGTGGACCATGGGTAAAATGGCATTGATTCCTTGGGAATGATAGGGCAAGAACCACCCAAACAAATGGTCCCTTCCTTAGTAACTAATTAAGATAAAAAGCATTCCTGAGAATGCCTATGAACTCTCTTACCTTTTACTTTCTCTCATTCTTTGCCTTTACTTACCACCCCTTCTCATCTCCTTACCTTACCTTAATTACTTATTTACTATACTAGTCATTCTTTTACTATATTCTCTTATAATGAAACTTGTTTCCTCAAAATGGAATCAATTTGAGGCATCAATCAATTCTTTGGATGAGACTCAATTAGCATTAACCTCATCAATAGGACTGATGATATTACTTATTTTCTTCCCCATTGCCATGACCTCAATAGCTGGGGTATCACACTCATTCCCATTCTATAAGGTGTCCTTCTGCTCTGGGCCCAGACATGTTCATGCCTGGTCTTTATTCAGAGGAGTAAGGCATCCTTTTCTCCCATTCTTTGGTTCATTAAGTCCCTACTCTAGCTTTCTGAGGATAATTCCATTATAGTGGGTTTAGGATCATTTCTAGAATTTCCCCCAAAAGTAAGAGTATAAAGGTACTCAATGCATAATATAAACCAAGTATGTGACAGGCATTTATTTACTACACACAAAAAGAAATGCTAAGATATAAAACACTCTCAGAAGTACAGATTGACATTAAGACTTAAACTAAACAAGCTATAGTGCTATCTATTGTCATACTCAAGAGGTTGATACTTAAAACCATCTAAATATAAAGCAGTATTGCTGATTAGACATTTTACACTTAATCTCATTTCTGCCCCGTCCAAAAATTACATGTTTTCTGGCAAAACAGGCTTTGCTTAGACCAATCTTATGGCTCATTGTCATTTTCTCTGCATCTTATAGTTTCTGGGAATTCTTTCTCTTGCCAAAATTCAAATCTAACTAAAAGGACCCAACACAAGTCATGTCCAAGCCTGGGCATGATCATTTCAATTGTTTTTTGTTAAGTTCCTTTGCTCTAGCTGCCTTGTGAGCATGGTCATCAGGATTCTGGGATGGAAGTCCAGTCCTTCCTTAGGCCTCCCTGGAAGTGCCAGAATTTTATAATGTTTCCTGAAAGAAGGGAGATTCAACCAAATACTGCTTTTCCATTAAACTGATACAACATCCTACTTCCATTCCATAATCATGGATTAGGAGAAAGACCATGGGACCATTCAGGGTTTGCCACATAATACCAAAATGCCAAATATTTTTAGCAGAGGATTACTGGTGATGGTCAGAATCATTCAGGGAATTCATCACCACTGAAGTGCCCAAATGCTGAGTCATATTCTTCCTGGAATTGTTATAGGTGTTCCCTGGGATGATCCCTATATGCCAGTTGAACCTCTGTTATATTTATTTTTGCCCATGTTCTTTCCCTCCTGGGGAAGTAAGCTTTTTGAGGGCAGGGACTATTTTAGTTTTGTTGTGGGGAAAGCATACTCAAGTTTGTAACAAGGTCTTACCCCAAGAATGGAAGGCTTAAAACTCTGTTTGGTCCAGAAGTATGAAAGAATTTTATTTAAGGAAGAGGTTTTTAAGATAGTATAATAACCTTGGCTGGTGAAATGCCCTAGGGCAGTGATGGTGAACTTTTTAGAGACCGAGGGCCCAAACCGCAAACTGCATGGAGGGGTGAGGAGAAAGGGGAACAGCCCTATCCCATGTCCTTCTGGCCTTCTGGTAATGAACTCTGGTGACCTATGTGCTGCAGAGACACCAGGCATACTCACAGAGAGGGTTCTGAGTGCCCCCTCTGGCATGCATGCTATAGATTCACCAACACAGGCCTAGAGTTGCTTCAGGGCTGGTAGAATATCCTTGGGGCTAAAGGAATGGCCTTTAGGGATTGATGGAATAGCTCAATAGTCCTGGATTGATGGAGTAGCCTTGGGGCTTCTGGATTAGTCCAATAAATAGTTCAAGATTTGAAAATTTATTGAGGATATGGGGGCTTGTTGCTTCCAATTTCAGGGAAATCACCTTTTCCCAGAATAGCCAACTGGACATTATAGGGCATAACAGGAAGAAAACCCCAGAAAATGGAATAGTGGAAGAGGGTACAAATCCAGGTAGAGGTATGGTTTTAAGTCTGACATGTCATAGGTGATCTTGTGGACAATGAAAAAGAATAAGGAACATGCATAGTTTTGGGGGATTGCCTGGACTTCTAGAGCCCTTAGTGAGCATGACCTATGTTCCCCCCCAGTTATCTTATCTGCCATCATATGTCTCACTACCCTCCTGGAATGCCTTAATCAAAGATTTAAACATAGGGAGGATATAGTATGGTAGACAACCACTAATAGGTGATTAATAATGCCTAACAGTTCAGAACTAAAGTAAATACAGAAAAAAGAAGTGATTAATAGTATAAAACAGCAACGAGCTGGTGTATGTAACAGAAGCATATAGAACCATTACAAGTGATTAATAATATAGAATTGTTAACTGATTAAGAAATTATGTGTACAGAAAAGTTCATAGCTGTGCTCTTTGTGGTGGAAAAAAATTGGAAAATGAAGGGATGTCCTTTGATTGGGGAATAGCTGAACAAATTGTGGTATCAGTTGGTGATGGAATAGTATTGTGCTGAAAGAAATAATAAACTGGAGGAATTCCATGTGAACTGGAACAACTTCTAGAAATTGATGCAGATCGAAATGAGCAGAAACAGGAGAACATTGTACACAGAGACTGATACACTGTGGCACAATTCTGAGGGACTTATGAGAAAGAACACTATCCACATACAGAGAAAGAATTGTGGGAGTAGAAATACAGAAGAAAGACAAATGATCAATCATGTGGTTTGATGGGGATATGTTTAGGGATGTAAACTCTAAATCAGTGATTCCCAAAGTGGGCACCACCGCCCCCTGGTGGGTGCTGCAGCAATCCAAGGAGGCAGTGATGGCCGCAGGTGCATTTATCTTTCCTATTAATTGCTATTAAAATTTTAAAAAAATTAATTTCCAGGGCACTAAGTAATATTTTTTCTGGAAAGGGGGCGGTAGGCCAAAAAAGTTTGGGAACCACTGCTCTAAATGATCACTCAATTGTAAATATCAATAATATGGAAATAGGTCTTAATCAATGATACTTTCAAAACCCAATTGAATTGTGTGTTGGCTACAGGAGTGGGGAGGGAAAGAACATGAATCATTAACCATGGAAAAATATTCTAAATAAATAAATAAAAATAAGAATACAGATTTTGCTATTTATGATTGACTAATGCTGAAACTACATATTTTGCAATTTATGCTTAACTATTGCTAACTTGAGAAATACAAGATTTCAGAATCTAAGGATCCTGCTTCTATCACTGCTTATTGCCCACCTCCATCAGTTTTGTCTTTGTATCCCCATCATCTATCATAACACCTAACCCAAAGAAGAAGCACAATAAATTGAATTGTACTCAGAACCACCAAAGAGATTATGAGTTTGGGCTCTAATTGTGAAATGCTTTCTAAGCCTTCTTCACTCCTTGCCAAATATGAAGCTAGTGACAAGTGTGATTTCAATCTGGCCCTGGGGACCCAATGACCAAGTATTTATTGACTCAGATGCCCCATTAAGACTCCCTGTTGCTTTTACTTCCAATTCTCCTTATTGGGAGGAACAAGCAAAATAGGTTGATGCCACTATCTTACTCTGCCCAGCCATCACAGGACCCCAGTGGATGGCAGAGGGGGTGAGGGACTGATCAACTGGTTGTTTATTCAGCCTATGTCTTTCAAAGTCTCACCTTCTATTCCTTTACTCCTGTAATTCAAGTTCATAGCCCACAAAAAATCAATTCCCCCATCTACCTCTCCCCAAATTCTTTTTACTATCTACCTAAGATCATAATCCATCTCTTTCTTGTCCCTACCATTCCATAGGGCCCATTGGAACCCTAGTTTCATTGTTGACAAGCTCTCCCTTTATCTCAGATCTCTCTTTTTTTTTATACATTTTTAATACATTCTAGTTTCTAGAATTCAAATTGCCAGAAGATGCCACATCCCTGGAAACCCTTTTGAGTGTTGGTTGTTCCTCTTATGTCATTTAAAAATTTTAAAAATAATTTCCTCACTGAAACTCTTTGAGGAAGGTTGATATGATCAACATGTTCTAGGTGATGAAACTGAGGCTCAGGGAAAATGAGGAACTGACCTTGGAACTGACCTGTTCTGGACTACTTGGGTACAAATGACTCTAGTACAAAAAGACAGAAGAAAACTTGAACCCAGATCATCTGATACCCAAAGCCAATATATTTCTCCTAAACCACAGATACTCCCATTCTGTAGGATCACAGAATTAGAGTAGCTAGCTTGAAAGGGACATCAGAGGTCATCTAGTCTAACTCTTTTGTGTTACAGGTGGGGAAACTGGTGCCTAGGAACATAAAGTGATTTACTCGAGGTCACAAAGGAAGTAAATATCAGAGACAAGACTTGAATTTGGGGCCTCTGACTCTAGAACTAGTGCTCTTTCCACTGAGCGACACTGTTTCCCTTGTCATACTTATCTGTGTATCTCTTCTTATCAGGCCAACTTGTCCATGACAAGGTGCCAGGCAGTGGTGACCTGAATTCTAGCTCATCTGCGATAGGACATGTGCCAACCTTACTCAGAAGGCAATCACTGACTACCAGTGCTACCAAATCTCTTCCTGCCATGAAGTCCTGTTCTATAGAAGAGAAGGGGAGAGGAAGGGAGCAGAAGGAAGGAAGGAAACGGGAAAGGAAGGAAGGGGGAGAGGGCTGGAGGAATGAAGGAAGGTAGAAAGGAAGAAAGAAAAGAGGAAAGGAGAATGGGAAAGAGAAAAGGTAAAAAAGGAGGAAAGGGAGGAAAATAGGAAGAAGGGAAGGAAAAAAAGGAGGAAAGGAGAAAGAGTAAAAGAAGAAAGCAGAAAGAGAAGGAGAGGAAGGGAGAGAAGGAGAAAGAAAAAGAGAAAGAGAAGGAAGACAGAAGGAAAGAAAACATTCTTTGGAATAAAGGGACAAATTAGATACCTAAGAAAGGGCAATTCCTTTACAAAGCTTTCCCAACCTCAAGCATTTTGCCTAGGGCACTATTTCTGCATTTTCACCACAGGAGAAACATTGTGAAAGGAACAATGTAGGCATCAGAGATCCGAATTATCATCTCATTTTGCCACCAACTGTGTGAACTTGGGCAAGTCATTTAACCTCTGATTAGGCTTTCTGAATAATAAAGGATTCTGTTCCCATCTCAGAGATGTTCTAATGATCAAAAAGATATATGTGAAAGCACTTTAATAGTGCTCTAGAAGTACAAGACATTATTAGTATTTCTTTGTTTGGACTATAGAATCATGCATTTTTTAAAGCTGGAAAAGACCTTAGAGAATACTTAATTTGAGGTGCAACTAGGAATTTGCTCATTGAGCAAATTCATCTGAGATGGGGAGATGCTATGGTAATGATGTAGTCACACTGGGGAAAGGGAGCAGCCACAACCATTAGGAGAGGGTAGCCATGGTGATAGGCGATGATGTGGTTGTGCAGTGGTGCAGGCCAGCAGAGGACCTGGAGATAAAACACAAAAGCAAAGGTGGCCACAGGGAGGAATATCCTTCTTGGGAGGAAGTACCCCACTCCCAAACATGCCCCTGCCAAATGTCTGTATCTTGGGACAAAGCCCCAATTGTCCAATGGTAGTTTCAGCTCCTCACCAAATTTTTATTGGAAATAGGAGGAAACTAAGTCCCAGAAAGGGGACATGATTTGTTTAAACCCCACAAAACTAGTGGCAAGTCTTCAGTCTTTTTCTATTTCCTCCTGGGCCACTGGAGCCTCTCCTACTTATGACCTCCCAGCTACTTCAAGACTGTCCTGCTTTTCAAGTGGAGAACTTAAATAATAATTAATGTATTCTTTCCCTCCCCCAGGAATTCCATTGTTCAGAATTTTCAATGCTGACAAACAGGGCAATCTAATCTACAGCACAGATGCTTTTGTTGGAAATGAAAGCAAGTAAATCTACCACTACCAAATCAACTGCCCGAATGAGCAGGACTTGTCAGTAAAAATCAGTCTTTCTGTGTCTACTTGAAAGAGCTTGGATAAAATAGTACCTCTGAACAGCAGCATCTTGACCTCCTGAATGACATTGTCATTTGGCCCATTTCTGATCTTGCAGAAGTCTCCAAAGTGCTCTCTGGGAGAAATAAAGCCCTCCAGTTTGTGAAATTTTTGTTCCCTCCCCCATGACGTGTGTTTGTTTTAATCAAGGGTGATAATCTGCAAATGATCAGATCCATCTCTTGTCTCTGTTTACTGCTCTGTAGCTCTCCCCCTGGATGTCCCAAACCACTGTTCAGGAGTGCCAATTTCTCATTTGGGATTAGAAATAAACTCTGGCATCTTCCCTGCTAAGTTTTAAAAAAAATGACATAATTCCTTCTGCCCTGCCACATTAGGTGTTTTTTTCCCCTCTGCTCTGGAACATAGAGTAAATCCCAAGTGGTTTAAGCAATGCTGCCTGTTTTAAAATACAATATGAAACCCCCACTAAATTTTAATAAAAAATGAATTCTGGGTAGCATTATGGTCCTCTCCTGCCAAAATGCTCCAATAATTCACACAATAAAAGAAAGCATGCTAATTCTCCAACCCCACAGCCTCTTCTGTTTCCGAATATAGATGACACCACATTGGGTCATAGCTCCAAGACGCGACAGGATTTTGTTAAACTAGCCCACTCTGCATTCTCCATCGATAGGAAGCACCTGCGAAAAGTGGTAAAGCGTCAAATGGCTTACTCCTGCAAATACGTCTGGTAGAACTTGGATCCGGGCTTTAGCCGCCGTGCCAAGAAAAGCTTTCAGATCAATGACCAGAATTGGCAGGGTTCTGTGGGAAAGAAGGCATTATCGGTGCCTGTCGCTCTTCGTACAAGAGAGGCAAACGCCAGACAAGGAAACCATGGGGATACAAAGCCAGTAAATCACAGGCTAGAGTTTTGATTCCGCTCCTTCTGGAAGAATGTCTTCATTCAGCCCCACCTCCTCACCCCTTAATCTCCTTTCCCGGAGCCTGGTGTCTTTTCCATAACAAAACCAAAGATAATGAAAATATTTTGGCAGCATTCGTGGCCTTTCACACTGCGACCCTGACCTCCAAATCAATATTATTTATTGTTAACCTGACCTTGGCATCCATTTTCCCTGGTATTCAATATTAGTTGCAAAAATCTTGAACTCCCTGGGACCTTTGCTCCTCCCATAGATAACCAATCCAGTCCCCACTGATGACAGGAGGGGGAAAGGATGAAAGCCTCCTGACAAAGAAAAATAGTAACTAGATAAACATACCTGATGTATTCAACATGAGCCTCATTGACACCAAACACCATTAAGCTGGGTTGGACTTACTCAGGACAGACTGAAAGCGAGCCAGCTCCTTCCCTCCCTCTTCCCCTCCCCTCCCCCTACAACGAAAGACGATGTTTCAGATAACACGGTGGGTCCTCCGATTGCAAAGCTCTTTCACTCCACATGAGGTGAAACCTGGATTTCATCCCTCACTCATGGGCTCACTGAGTGCAAAGCCTGGAAAAAAGCCCTCCTATTTCTACATTGCTTAAATGGATATTAGAAAAGGACCCGAGCTTTTTTTGTTTAAAAATGCCAATTTCAGCATACTTTAAGTCAGAAAAGCAAAGAAGAGAGACAGGGAAAGAAAGGAAATATTTGAAGAGAAAATCTGCTTTTCAGAACCCCTTTGTATTTGTGAGAATAGTAACAACAACAATAACTGACATTTATATGTGGCTTTCTGGTTTCTAAAGCTCTAATATATATATCTTATTGGAGCCTCGCAGCAACCCTGTGAGGTAGCTTTATGAAAGGTATTTGTATCCCCATTTTACAGAGAAAGAAAGAGAAGGGGGGGAAAGTACTGAGTTGGATACTGGGCTAACAATGAGAACAGCAAAGCAGAGACTGCTCTCAAGGAGTTCGCATTCTTATGGGGGAGACAACACAATAACAAAAGTTAACACAATCCAGATTTATTAACTCTCTACCATGTATCAGGGCAAGGTGCTGGGGTCACAGATAAGAAGAAGATCATCTTTGATCTCAAGGAACTTACAGTTTAAGGCGGGAAGACAACACACAAAAGGACTTGGAAATGCATCTTTGAATGTCATTTTTGGGGATATAATCAGGGGTGAGCTGGAACCAAAGAACTGGTTGTTAAATTTTCAGTGTGAGCATTTATACCTCAGAAACTGGCAAACACAAATCAGGGCTTCATTTATCATTTTGTTGATTGTCTAGGTTTAAGAAAGTGAAGGAAAAAAATGTTGATGTAGATTAAGCTTTAAAATATGTTGTTGTATGCATTTATTTTTTTTCAGAGAGTCAATTATAAAGAGTTATCAGCTCACCCTTGGATGGAATTATTTCTATTCCTGGTGTGGAACTATTCAACAGTGCCAAGGACTTGGGTGATGAGAACTTTTGATTCTGAGTCTTCAGTGGCTATGGTTGCTGAAGTGGTGGGGACCACAATGTTTGTTTGTCAAGACAGTTGCCAGGTTACATTTCCACAAGGGTTGTTTTCTGGGATGATAGTTTCAGGGGTTGGTCTGAAAGGAGGATGGGGGTGTGTGGTTTGGATGGGAGTTGGGGAGGAGAGTCCTGCTTTCCCTGAGCCTCAGAGATTGACTTGTCCATTGCCTCAAAGAGAATTGATTCCATTTTTTTAAACCCTTACCTCCTGTCTTAGTATCAATTCCAAAGAAGAAGAGTACCAAGGGCTAGGCAATGGGGGTTAAGTGACTTGCTCCGGGTCACATAGCTAAGAAGTGTCTGAGGTCAATTTGAACCTGGGACTTCCTGTCTATAAGCCTGATTCTCAATCCACTGAGCCACCTGTCTGCCCTTGCAAGTTGGTTTCAAAGGGAGAGAGTAATTCACATTTTCTTGATTACATTATGTCATTGTGAATAAATGTCACCTAAGGAAATAGTTCTGGATTATTCTATACTCAGGAAAATATGTTACTTGGTAAGGACTTTAAAATATATTAATTTTTTTATATAATAGTTTTTTTAGGGTAACTGAAAAAGGGAAGGGACCAAGAATTTATCAAGAGCCTATTGTGTGCCAGGTATTGTACTAAGCATTTTACAGATAATATTTCACAAAATCCTAGGGATATAGGGGCTGTTACTCTCTATTCCTATTTTACATTTGAGGAAACTGAAACAGCGATTAAGTGTCTTTCTTAGGGTCAAAAGCTAGTGTGTGAGGTCAAATTTGAACTCAAGCCCTTTGATTCCAAACCCAGCACTATATCCATTCTGCTACCTAGATGGCAGAATTGTCTGCTGATAGTTAGGATCCCTAAACTAATAGGACAGGCTATCAGCCTTCACTAGTTCATCTGCATTCTATCATCCTCGTGTCAAGCTTTGGGCAGTTGATTAGAGTGACCTAGCATGAGATATGTGAAGATAGAGCTTTAAGAAATAAATTATGGCTCTCAGAAACCACTGACAGTGTCTGAAGGATGAGTGGTTATGTGTCCAAGTCTAAAAGGACATGAAGGTGGCCAAGATTATTAATTATCTATTTAATTAATTTGATCACTTCAATTAATTGTTATATTTCTAGAAAAGAAAAGTCTTTATGTTTTCTCCCTATTGGTAATTGGAGGAGTAGGGATGGTTTGGAAACAAACCTTTGGTTTTTGTGATGGAATATGTCAAATGGGGAAAAAGCAATAATCAGCTGATCGGTTGTGTTTGTGACTGTAAGAGTGAATGATAGAAGCCTGAACTTAACATGAGAGAGAAAAGAGATAAGAAAGTGTTTGGATCTAGTATGGGACTAGAGGACTTCTAACCTACCACTAATTTTTACGGCTGGACTCTGGATGGAAGTTGATAGCTAGGATGGCTTGGACAGAGGTTGCAAATACTCACAGTCTCTGTAGTCAAGTCCAAGCCCTCGTCTTTAATGTAGACTCCAGAGAATTCAGCTCATTAGTGCAGGCAGCTTAAACCATGCCTGGGTGGAAAACCTTGGCAATGTCCCTTTGCCAAACTAGAGACTTAGTGGGGTTGAACTGGGTCATCCTTTATGATTCTCCTTTGACAAAAAAGGACTTGAATCCAAGATGATTGGAGAGGAGAGTGCTCAAAATGAAATCTAAGGTTAGGGTAGGGAGGAAGAAGTTATTTATCATCCTGCCAGACCCAAGGGGGACGAGCAAGGGGAAGATCAGGAAAATTATACCTCCAGTTGTGACCAGGTGCTGTGATAAAACCTGTACAGAGAGCCTTGGTCCCAAGGCAAGGCTGAGGATGATTTTCCCCCTTCCCACTCACAGTGCTGCTCATTTTCATGGAATATTGGTACCCTTTAGGAAGACAGGTGAAAGGTTGGATAGTTGAGCCTTCAGGAATAGCAAAAGAATAAACTGTGGTAGAAAGAATCAGAGCAGGAAAAAGAGGAGGGGCAATTTGGAGGCAAAAAAAGCGAAACTGCAGCAGGAACTGGAGGTGAAAGAAAGGGAGAAGCAACAAGCAGCCTTGACCAACATCAGTGGCAGCAGTCAGAGGGAAAAAAAGAGGCAGCTAAGGATGTATAAGTTTCAGAGGAAATAGGATGAGGAAGAGAGACAGATGGGAAAGGAGTTGATGGAGCAGAGAAATTAAGTACTTTATGAATGCTTCAAATGTGTGAAAACTTTTATCCAGAATGAGCTAATATTTGAATATGATAGAACTGGCTATGGTTATATGGGAGTGTGTGCCAGTATCTACCCCTCTACACACACCTGGGGTGGGGTGGATGAATAATGAGCAAAGAGGAGAAGAAAAGAGGGCATATACTGACAGGATCTAAAGGGGAAGCAGCTGTGCACCCAAGGAAAAGGGAGCTCACAGTTGCCCATAATTTATAATTATCCCCCAGGCTATAAAAGAGAGGTCAGGCTAGTTTTCCAGTGGCCTCCTAATTGGTCTCCCAGCCTCAAGTCTTTTCCCATTCTGCTGCCAAAGTGATTTTCCTGAAGCCTAGATCTGGCCATGCAGGTCCACATTGAATAAAACCCCAATGCTTCCTATTGCTTCTACAACCAAGTATATATATTTTTTTTTAACTTTTAGAGGCTTTCACAGTCAGCCTCCAGCTTTGTGGCATATCACATTTCTTATACTCTATGATCAGTCAAATTATCTTTCTCCCTTTGCCAAACATCTCGATGCCCTTGTCCTGTCTGTCCCTTTGTCTGGAATTCACTCCCTCCTCACCTCAATCAATTGACTATCTTCTTCAGGAAATCTTTCCTGATTCCTCACCTGCTAATGCTTTTCCCTCTAAACTACTTTGCATTTATTTTCTTAATATTTATTCTCTAATGCTTCTTTATGTCCTTAATGTCCATTCCTCCCAAATGGAGTTTGTCTTTCCTGATCCCTATGATTCAGCCAAATAGGCCTTCTCTCTTTCTTACACATGCTACTCCATTTCCCATCTGTGTCTGGAATGTACTCCCTTCTCCCCTTCTGCCACATACAATTCTTCTCTCCCTTTAAGGTACATCTCAAATGATGTACCTTCCGGATCCCTCAATTGCTAGTGAACTCCCTCCTAAAATGTCTTGTATTTATTTACTTTTTAAAACCTTAACCATCTGTGGATACTCAAAACTGAGTATTGGTTCTAAGGCAGAAGAATGATAAGGGCTAGGCAATGGGAGAGAAGTGACTTGCTCAGGGCTAGGAAGTGTCTGAGGTCACATTCAAACCCAGGACCTCTCATCTCCAGGCCTGGCTCTCTATCTACTGAGCCATGGATCTGCCCGCTTTTTATTTATTTTCTTAAAATGTAATCTGTAAATAATGTCTATGTCCTTGATGTCTTCCCGTTTCCTACCACCCCCAAGATGTAATCCTTGAGAGTTAGGATTGCTTTATTTATTGCATTTCTATCCCCATGTCCTAGCATAGTGCTTGACCACCTTTGATAGATAATTAATAAATGCTTTGGATTGATGGACCAAAACAGGAATGGGTAAATAAGAATTTATAGCAATAGTATGCAAAGTGGAGATGAAATGAGAAGAGCAAAGAACTAGAAATCCTGGCTCCTTGCAATTCTGTCAAACTGAGGAGCTGAGCAAGAGAAGAAAAAAATAGTAATAATAAAAGCTGAGAGAAAGAGATCTAACCTTATGGAATACATTACAGACCAGCTCATTTGAAGGAGATCTGTAAGGGTAAGAGGTGCTTGAAGCATTCCAACTCAAATGAAACTCTTTCAGGTTATTTGTAAGATACGATGAAATTAAAATAGTTTTTTTCCCTTAAAGTTTTTCTCCTTTTCATGTTTAGGATGAAATTCTGATCAGAATGGCGTCAAGGTCTTTGGATTTATCAGACAAACTATATTTTGATCATTTCTCACTGCCATTCAAAAACCAGCAGGAGCCTAAAGCTGGCTTCTTGCATAAAGTAGAGGGCTGTCCTAAACTTTTGGGGTTTAGACTTTTCCTTGTTTTGGAGAATTATTGTGTAAAAGGCCTGCTGAGGACAGATGGGCAGCACTAGGTCTGGAATCCGGTTCAAATCTGAACTCAGATACTTCCTAGCTGTGTGACCCTGTGTGTGTCATTTAACCCTGTTTGTCAAGCCCTTGCCCTTCTGACAAGAGTTGTTACTAAGACAAAAAATAAAGGTCTGAAAAAAAAAAGATCTGGTACTCTCCTCTTGAGTAAAACATGGTTTTAGGTGGAGGGAAAACTGTGAAGGGGAAGGAAATGACTCCATTTATTTTTCTATTTGTCTTTTATTATTCCTCAGCATAACCTTGACCACTCCATCCAAACAGATCTTCTCTTTGCCCCCTGAATATATTGTGTACTTCCCGCTTACTTCCCTTTGTCCACACCACTTACTATGTCCCTTTCTTTCCTTCCCTTTTAGCAATTACCTTTAATTCCATGGACCTTACATGATATTTTATTTTGCATCTTTTAAAGACATTTATAAAATTTTGGATTCTAGTTATCTACCTATGTGGCACATTTCCCTACTGGAATGTAAGCACCATGCAAGCAAAACCCATGAATTACCTAAAATTCATGTCTCCCTCGGTGCCTAGTTTAAGTTTTGAGGGTCCCTTGAACAGCAAGATCAGATAGTCAATATATAAAGAAATTAATTCACTGGAAGGTCAAGTACTGAAGTTGAAGCTTAAATAATTTGGCCACGTAATGAGAAGAAAAGATTCAGTGGAAAAGACCTCGATGTGAGGAAAGATTGAAGGCAAAAGGAGAAGGGAATGGCAGGGATAAGATGGATAGATAGTGTCATGGAAGCAATGAAGATGAGTTTATTTTTTTCATTTTTATTTTCATTTTGAATATTTTCCCATAGTTACATGTTTCATGGTCTTTTCTCTCCCCAAACTCTTCCAACCCCCTTAGCCGATGCACAATTCCACTGGGTTTTACATGTATCATTGATTAAGCCCTAATTCCATATTATTGATAGTTGGGCTAGAGTGATCGTTTAGTGTCTAATGAAGATGAGTTTAGACAGACTTAGGGAGAGAGTGGAGGATTGGAGGCTACAAAGAGTTAGATACGACTGAATGAACAACAACGAAAGCGGGACCATAGCTCTCCAGATGTACCCATGCAGTTCAGTGGAAAGACTATGGGGCTGGCATTCCAAACCTGGCTGTATGGTGTCGGTTCAGGTTTGGTTTCGTCATCTATCAAATGAAGCTATTGGATGTCATATTCTCTCATAATTAGGGTCTCATAGGTGTAGAAACTGATTTTAAGGTTTTATATGTTAGGTTGTATTTTAAGCAAACGTAATACTAACTATCCACTTGGAGAAAGCAGATAGTAGAGATCATAGTATGGTATGGGGCAATAATGTATTGAAGCCATCTGCAACAGAGCTGATTGTTAAATTTTCAATGTAAACATTTACACCTCAGGAATTGGCAAATGTTACAAGTCAAGATTTGATTTATTGTTTCTTTGATTTTTTTAGATTTAAGAAAACAATGCTGTTCCACGAGCAAGACACTCCATCGCTTTAGTCTGAGCATTTCCTCTAGCTATTTTTCATACCTGGAAAACGCTCCTTCCTCAGGTTCACTCACTGACTTCCCTGGCTTCCTTTAAGGTCCAACTAAAATCTCATCTTTTACTGGAAGGCTACTCCAATCCCTCTTAATTCTAGTGCCTTCCCTCTGATAATTATTTCTTATTTATTCTGCATTTGTCTCTGTTTGCATGTTGTCTTCCCCTTTAGACTTTAAGCTGCTTGAAGGCAAGGACTATCTTGCTTTTTTTTTTTTTTTTTTTTTACATCTCTAGTGTTTAGCACAGTGCCTGCTACATAGTAGACTCTTGACAAATGTTTATTGATTGATTGGTGTTAATAATGCAGATTAAACTTAAAAGTATGTCACATATACTTTTTTTTTTTAGGGAGCAAGTTGTTCAACCACCCTTACCACTCCTGGGCTAAGGACGGTCCCTAGCCCGGATGAAAAAGGAGGAGGGTTGGGCATGGGGCTAGCAACCCCACCCTGTAAAAACTACATCTGCTAAAGAAACTGCAACCTAAAGTAGGGACAGCTGGGCTAGCTCAGTGGATTGAGAGCCAGGCCTAGAGATGAAAGGTCCTAGGTTCAAATCCGGGCTCAGACACTTCCCAGTGACCCTGAGCGACCCATTGCCTACTGGTTGTGGCCCTATGCTCCTAGAATGGAGTCCCAGGATAAAAAAAAAAAAGTTGTTCAACATTTATCAGCACACCCCTGGCTGAGGGAACAGGGGAGACTATTGAGCTTTTTTACCTTTTCTATGATTAAGGCTCCTTGTTGAGAAGTGGATGGCTACTGGGAAATCGTCATATCTATGGGAAAGCCATTAGATTGTTCTGTATTTAGAGTGCCTAGACCTAGAAAATGGCCAAAGAATGGAGAGTCTCAGAGTCTCCTGACTAAACTGTAGAATAACTAAAATTAAATATATAAAAAATTTTATTGGATGCTCTTTTACCAATCAACAAATATTAAGTGCTTTTTTTAGATACCAGGCACTGTGCTATGTGCTTGAGAATACAAAGAAAGAAAACAATCCCTTCTCTCAAAGAGTTTATGCCAGCTTAACTTGGATAGGTAATTCATAATCTTCAAAATAATTCATTTTGTTCAGGGAATGGGCACTTTATATGACACTTCTAATTGTTTCTTATATATCAAGACTTCAAAGGACCTGTATTATCATTGATGTGGTCACTATAGCCTTCGACAGTGCAAATTATAATCCATCATGATTTGTCAGCCTATAACTAGACCTAGATCATTATCACAATTTGTGTGTGTGTATCTGTATTATGAACCCCATTAGCAGTATGGACATCTTCCGCCATCCTCTTCTGTAAGATTATACAAATGCAATTATATTATAAATTAGTCTTTAATTTGGCTTCCATGTCCCTCTGGCTGGCAAATAGACCTTGTGTTTTCTAGTAAAAGCAGTTTTTTGTTTTTACTTTTTTAGCTTCTATGTTATAAAACTGAAAAAAATCCTTTAAGTCTCCTTAGAATGATAGAAGTCTAAACATTGTCTATTATCTTATCCATTTCTAACTTTTCTTTATCAATAACTTTTTAAATAGGTCAGATTGGAGTTTCTGTTTTGTCTTCTATATCTTCTAATTTTTATTCTTCTAATTTTGTAATGATTGTTTAAAATCTCTGGTTAGGTCAATTGACTGACTTTATATAGAGATCTGATTTGGTAATGACTCTCTCTTTTTTAACCAGTAATTTCCTGTCTGTTAAAATAAAATCAGTTATTTTTTTAGCATGTTATTTTGCGCTTGTAATGTGGAATAGTTCTTGACCCTCTTCTCAGATAACAATAGTTGAAATTTATATTGATTTGCAAATTACTTTTTATACATGATTAAATTTGAGTTTTACAATAAACCCGTGAAATTGGTGCTATGGATCTAATTTACTTCATTTTACAAAAGAAGAACTGAAGCGCATTGAAATCAAGTGACTTACTTATATTCACAGTAGTAGGAAGTGCTGGAGACAAGATGTCTTCCTGATGACAAATATAGCCTAAAACCGATTATTCCATACTTTCGGAATAAATTTATTGTAGTTCAGTTATTACAGTTGTGTCCAACACTTTATGACCCAATTTTGGACTTTGTTGACAAAGTTGGTGATGTGATCAATTTCTCCATTTTAGTTGCAATTCCTTTTATCTTCTGCTTGTGTTTATATGATGTTAAGATGTGGATTTTTCATTACCTTCAGTGGTACGTCGCTGGATGAGGATCTCACACCTTGAGTGTAAGCAGCTAAGAATGGTCTGATTCTCAAATCTGCCTGCATTGCTATAGAAATGAAGACCATTTTTTTATTTTTCTGTCTCATGGTCCACCAATGGCCAAAAAATTTATTACTGAGAGGCCAACCTATTGCTGATGAGCTTCTCCTGCTTAACTAAAATTGGTCCATGACAAGTTAACATAATCTTTTATTGGGATTGTACTCAAAATCTTTTTTAGAACATGGAAATTGGTATTCTGCTGGATAAATCTTCAATAACCAAGAGCAGTTTTTTTTCCCACATTGGTCTTGATCTCAGTCATTAAAACTTAGTCATCTTATCCTAGAGTTAAAGGATATTGAGTGTTAAAGGATAAAAACATTTTGAATGGTTTATTACCTCTCAAAGTTAACCCATATCAGGAAGGCAGATAAGTAAGTCACATACACAATAAAAAAAGAGGGGAAAAATGCCATTTTAGTTTTAAAATATAAGGCAAAATGCCAAATGGTCATTCTGGTTTTTGAAAAGAAAAATTTGCAATGTAGAAAATGAAAATACAGGTGTTTCCTGCTTTAAGAAACTCCATTAAATCCAAAAGGGAAAAAATTACAAAACAGATTAGGGAGGGGACAAGTAGTTTAATTATGAAATGATTTTTTGTTTTATAAAAGGGGTTGCTATAGGATTTTAAAAAAACATTACCTCTTCTGAAACTTTAAAACTATGATTCATTATGCAAAACTTCAATTTACAACTTTTCAGAGTGTATATATATGTAATATGTGTGTATATATAAATATATATGAGTGTGTATACATACACATTCATATATATATGTATATAAAGTAGATGTAGAACTGGAAAAGACCTTTAGTGCCCTCATTTTACAGATGAGGAAACTGAGATCCATCCAGAATACACCTAATAGTTTTAGATCCTTCTATTAGAAAAAATAAAATAAAAAGTCCCTTATTCTAGAGGTGGAAGCTTTCAGCTCAGAATTTCTCTCCATCCCAGCTCTAGATCACTTTTGCCTCGTCTTCCCTGTTTCAGCCAATCTCTGTTCTATTCTAAGGGGAAAAGAAGGGTCAGTTTACTGTGGGAGGTTCAAATTCCCACAGGGAGCAAATCAGTAGCTTTAAGGGTAATCAGTTAAATTGAAACTGTTCAAGGTAGAGCAGTCATTCTTAACCTGGGGTCCCCTGAATCTGTGGATAGATTTCATGAATCCTGGGAACTTGGAAGGGAAAAAAAAATTAGGGCCTTGTTTTCATTAACTTCTAACTGAAATTTAGTATTTTCTTCAGCTTTGAATGTAGGCCAACAAATCATACTTCTGAAAAGAGATCCAGAGGCTTTAGCAGGCTGATAAAAATGACCAATGCATACATTAAAAAATGAATAATCCTGCAAAAAATGTTCAAATATATGTAAAATTTTGAATTTAAGCATTTTCTTCTAGTAAGCTCATGCAAAACAACAGTATCACTTTCTCAAAGAAAAGCTAAAATTTGGCTTTTCAGGGTAATTGCACTGAAACTCTAGTTTCAGATATTCATTCTCTCTCTCTCTCTCTCTATCATCTCTCTCTCTCTCTCTCTCTCTCTATATATATATATATATATCTCCATACATATATATATCCCTCCCTCTGTCTCTCTGTGTCCTCTGTCTCTCTCTTTCTCTCTCTATTCCTCCCTCTGTCTCTCTGTCTTTCTATCTCCTCTCTCTGTCTCTCCCTCTCTCTATTTCTCTTTCTCTCTGTGTCTCTATCCCTTCCTGTCTCTCTATCTCTCTCTCCTCTATCATATCTCTCTCTCTCTCTCTCTCTCTCTCTCTCTCTCTCTCTCCATATATATTCCTCCCTCTGTCTCTCTGTCTCCTCTCTGTTTCTCTTTCTCTATCCCTCCCTGTCTCTGTCTTTGTCTCCTCTCTCTCTCTGTCTCTCCCTTTATTTCTCTTTCTCTCTGTGTCTCTATCCCTTCCTGTCTCTCTCCTCTATCATCTCTCTTTCCTCTATCTATCCTCTGTCTAAGATAAAATTTTTTTAAATCACCGATTTCTGAGCTTTGATGCTTAAAAAAATGGCAGAAAACATTTACCATCCAAGAGGCTTATGTGACAACCCCAGAACAAAAAAGGAATATAACTTCCTTGATGGTTTTAAAAAAGAAAAAGAGGACCCTCAGAAAGGTGATTTGTAGGCCCAAGAAAAAGCAGTGTGCCTCCTCCTAAAGGCCCCAGGTACGGATGGCTGTGTACAATAATGAAGAAGAGCAATTTGGTTTGGAGGCCAGTGGCCCGGGAAAATAATTAACCAACAAAGTAATCATCTTGAGGTCCCAAAGCTCATGATTAAAGTAAACCTGAAACGAATGAGTGTTTAACTGGGAAGTTCCACTTATTTTAGCCAGCACGGAATTCAGGTGGCTCTGGGGAATCCCTTCTGCCTGCAGAGAGACAAGGGCTGCCCGGCTGCGGCCCACGTCCAATCTTTTTTTGTTTCTTCCAAGACTTCCCCTCCCCGAGAGACCCCCGGCCTCTCGCGTCTGGCCCAGACGAAGCCGGACTTTTGGGTTGCCGGGGTTGGCCTCGGCTGGCCTCTGGGCCTCGGCTGGGCCGCCTGCTGCCACCGTGGGGCTCGGCCATATTGAATGCAATAACCTTGGAGGGCTGAGATGTCTTCCCCTCGCTTTCTACGGGGCTCGCTTTGCGCTTTCATTGGTGGTTTATTACTGCAAAACATGGCAGTCCCCCTCCCCCCAGCCAGCCTCTCTCCCCCCAAAGAAGTGAATTAATAACTAGAAAATGAGACAGAAATGAGATCTAGAAGGGTCTGAGCTCCTGAATGTCACTGTGAGCAAACAGCACTGGAGAGTAAAGGTTCCTTTCCATCTTTATGTTTACTGCTGTCTGTGCATTGACTTGTTTCCTGACACATGAGCCATGGCTTGAAAGGAATTCAGGCTCCAGCAAATTTTGCATTGCGCTTCAATGTGGCCTCTGGGATTGAATAAGGGCAAATCTATTATACTGTTGCCATGGAGACCCTGGCACAACTGCTGATAAAGAGTGTCTGATGTTTGGTAGGCCCCTGTAGCATGGTACATACCATTTAAAGAACGGAGTGTGTGTGAGTGTGTGTGTGTGTGTGAATCAGAAGGAGAAAGTGTGTCTGTGCGTGGGGGTGGACTGGGGGGAGGGGGAGCGGGGAGCTGAGGGAGGAAGGGGGCTGGGGGAGAAGAAGCTGCCCTGGAATATTCTGAAGGAATGTCCTGCATTCTTGCAGGGAATTTGTAAATACTTTCCTCCCTCTACAAAATTAATTCTGTATTATAAAAATCTCCAAGTTAAACAGATGGGGGCAGCAAAAGATACATAGTCTTTTTTTTTTTTTCCCTTCCCTGGGTCCAACAAAATTAGTCTTTAATTTATCTGGAAGAGAATTAAGCTAATACAATAAGAGAGAAAACACCGTCTTCTGCGTCATTTGATAAATGCTGCTTCAATCCAGTTGTCTGTTTAAAGATCAATAGTAAGCCTGTAAGGCTAGCCAGCATTTACTAGGAAGTCCTATTGAGGTGATGGATTTTAATCATTAAAATGATTTCATACAAACAAAACAAAGGCTAGCTCTTTCTTCCTTCCTTCTTCCTCTCTTTCTCTCTCTTCCTTTTTCTTTTCCTTCCTTCTTTCCTCTCTTTCTCTCTTCTTTTTCACTTTCTTCCTTCCTCTCTTCTTTTTCTTTATTCCTTCTTTCTTTCTCTTCTTTTTCTTTATCTTCCTTCCTCTCTTTCTTTCTTCCTCTTTTTCTTTCTTTTTCCCTTCCTTCCTTTCTTTCTCCTTTCCTTCCTTCCTTCCTACAAAATCTCATTTTTTTACTGATATGAATTCTGCTGGCCCCAAGTCTGCTTTCCATCATGAAAGCAAATTTTTGATTCTCTAAATTCCATCTGGCGCCTCCATTTTTTGCTTCAGATGATCAATATGGGCAATTTCCATTTTTTTTTCCTTTTAAAAAAAATACGGATGCCGCTTTTCCCAAAAAAGTCTGAAGCCTAGCTTGGACTGGTGGTTAAACTAGTCATGAGCCAGGGTTTCCTGGCTGGCGGTTAGTTTGAGGCAAGGCATCTCAGTCAGAATCAACATACAGTAAGCAAGCTTCTGAGCAAAAAGGCCCTAACAATGGGAGGGAGGCTCTCCAATCTGCGACAGTTGATAGGATTATTATTATTATAGAGTGCAAAAAAGCTTTTGCTTTCTTTTCTGCTGCTCTGCAGACCTCATAAGGCCTCTCTGTGATTTCTGCATAGTTAATTTGTCAGTTTATAAATTACCACATTATGTTAACGCTGAATGCTTCAAAACACAAATATATGCACAGAGGGCTTGAATATTTGAAGTGTTTTAGTACTATGGGGAAATAATTTTGTTGTCAAGCTGTGGCAGATATAGAACTGCTAGGGGATACATGACCATTTCATCAGTACTGTGTCGATGATGGCCTGTGAACATCCAAGGGGGAAAATCATCTTTTATCACTATTGTGTACCGTGCCGGTCCAGATGGAGGATAAAACATGCATGAGTTGCCCGCAGCTCTGAAAATAATTATACTCATTTGCCAGAAATGTAGAAAGTGCATCCAAGCAAGTTACCACCCATCATAGTGACATTCCGTTTGCATACTGATGAAGTTCAAAGCCAGAGACAATGGTGTTGGTATCAATAGCAAGGGGGGCTGGGCATCCTGAGTGCTATAGGATTAATAACACCATCATTTTATATCATGCAGCATTTCACTTATGCTGAATATCAAAAGCCTCCTGAGCCTCTGAGGTTCTCTTCCCTATTTGTACGATTATAGTTTGCTTTAAGACTCCAAATATTGGAATGGCTCCTTTTTTTTAGGTTTAAGAGAGGAGACTAAAATAATAATAATAATAATAATAATAATATTAAATAATAATAAAAGACCTGATTTCCATAAAGCAGAGAGAAAGTAATTGTGTGCAAATACATTCTGATATCTTTATAGGTCTGTTGCTCCATATGTGTACGGGTGTGTATGTGCACGCACACTCACACTCATGAGTACAAGCAGTTTTGGAAGACTGCTTTGGAATAGGAGGAGATGATATGCTCATGCTAAGTTCCAGTGCCACTGCAGAGTAATTGATGAATGGGTTTTTAAAGTGTAGAATGAGAATGAATACAAGTAGGACCCCAGAGAATAATTCTTTATATTGCAATCAGCTCTGCTTATATGTACTTGCTTTAATCCCTGGAATTGGCAATAAAGAACACAGACTTGGTTATTTAATCCTTACTGAGTAAAAAAGAAAATCTTAGATTCTTTTTTTAAATAACATTTCAAAACGTAAATTTTTTAAAAAAGTATTATTTACCCCCTGGTTAACTAGAAAATAATCAATTGAATTACAACCCAGAAAATGAAAGGATTTCTTTACATATTTGATCGCAATAAATTCTGTGGGTATATGACCAAGCATATGGTTAAGTAAACATGTTTGGCTTATTCAGATTATTTGTGTACTCTAATAGGTATGATTTAGTTCAAAAGTAAATCAAATGTGGCACAGTTCCTTTGATTTTTCACAAAACCATATGTTTCAAAGAGTTGGAAAGGACCATGGAGGTCATCTAGTCCGAACCCCTTCAATAGCATCTCTTGCAAGTGGTCATCTCGTCTCTTGGTCACTGAGACCAAAGGACAGATTTAAACTCTACTCCTAGCATTTCCCAAATCTGATGATTATAGCAAAAACCCTCTTATGATTCTTGGTGTTGGGGGGGGTGGTAGTAGGGAACAAAGGAAAAGCATGTGTATTATATGCTTTCCATTTTAATGTGAGAGATGTATGTATGCTATATATTACTGTATGCAGCCACAGTAAAATTGAGTCGGTAGAAGAATGAACAACAAAAAACCCTCCAAACAAACAGGGCCTTATTCTTCCCAACCCCAATAAAATAACCAAGAAGAAAATGCAATTTTGATAGAGGTATTTCAAGGACAAGAAAGCAAACAAGACACATGAAATTGTATCAACATGACCAGAAGAATAGATTTTTCGAACTTAGCAAGGGCAAATTAGGGCGAAAAATATTTTTTACAGAGCATCCAGTCTCAATCCCACTGGGTTGGTCTTGGGACTATGGGAACTTCCCTTTTTTTTACTGTGTTCTTGGGGCTACCTGCATGTGAATAGGCAGCCCTGGAAGTGAGTGGTGAGCAGCGCATTCCAGGAAAATCTCTAGAATCTCAAATGACCAGATGGTTCCTGGACTATAATCCATAGTTCACAAAGAGACATTTTCTTTAAGGCATCATCCTTTGCCTTTTTCCTATCTGGAAAAGTCTTTCTGGGGGGATCTATAGAGATAAAAGGCCAAAGGAATGAACAAGGAGTCCTAGGAAAATAATAAAGCTGGGAACCAAATTCTTCAGGCAAATAGAAAAAGGACTAAGTTCAACATGTGATTCATTGACTAAAAATTACATGATGAGTTACATAGAATTAAGCCTATTTTCAGAATCTCTCTCATCTAATACCTTTCACTTGTCTTCTGCTTCCTCTACAGTTCCTTGGTTTGAGGAGCTCACATCCTAACAGAGCCAGCAAGAGCAAATTTGCCAAACTCCTTCAGTGTTTTGTGCCAGGCCCTGAGAGATCAATCAGTCAAAAATATTTGCTGAGTACCCACCATGGACAAAGAGCAGTGGGCTAGATGCCCTAAAACAGGGGGAGGGAGGTTTGTGTGGCAGGACTATTTTCAATATGAACACAGAAGAGACTCAATAAAGGAGTGATTGGAATCTAATGGACTTTTAAAATGTTACTGAGGGTGATGACATCTTAAAATGGTGCTCCCCCAAACTACCTCCCCATGTAGCACAGAAATAGTGTCTATGAGCCAGCCATGTTATAATAATTATAGATGCACTATAGAAGGGGTCTGAAGACTTAGGTTCAAATCTTGTCCTTGTTACTTACTGTATGAGATCCACTTAACCTCTGCTTTTCATCAGTTTCCTCATTTTTATGTAATGAGGGACTGGCCAATAAAGGCTCATTCCTAGGAGGAGCATATGCAGAGAGTCATGAACTCAACTTCCTTTTAGAAAGAGATCAGAGTGAGAGAGAGACGAAAAAGAGAAGGGAAGGAGGGGGGGGGGGAGAGAGAGAGAGAGAGAGAGAGAGAGAGAGAGAGAGCTTTTCATTTCCATCTGGCTATGTATGCTTTTTTGGGACTTCTTTGACTCATTTTGGATTTCTTTGACTTCTCCCTATGCTACTGCACCAGCTACCTTATCTTCTTCTTGACCCATACATACCTCACCCTACTTTTCATCTTTTCTTTTGTGTGTTGTCTTCCTCTATTAGAGTATAAGCTCCTTGAGGGCAGGGACAGTCTTTTTTGTATTTGTTTCTCCAGAGTTTAGCACTGTTCCCAGCATACATTAGTTGCTTAGTAAATATTTGTTGACTATAGACTATGTTTGTGGAGCCTATTTCTGGAAACTTGGGATGAATCAAGATAGAGGGGCTTAGGCAGGTGGTCAGTGACTATTCCTGATCTGCTTTTTATGTGGCAGAAAAAAAACCAACCCTCCTTTTGGTTGACTGCAGGGCCAGAATTGAAAAGTCATGCAAAAGGACAGAAAGGAGAAACTCTTTCCCTTGCCTTCTATGTTATCTAAAAGATATAAGGACAACTCTTTGATCTCTGAAGGGATGACCTTCCCCCTAGCAGGCCAGTCTAGGAGTGTATGACCTCCCAAGCAAATGTCCTGGAGAGGGACACCTCCTGCTTGGGTAGTCTTTTCTTTGGAACAAGGATTTGTGATTCTTCAAAAGGGAGAGCAGAGGAATAGAGACTGAATAATGGAAGTCTGGCCCTAAGTTGCCAGTCTAATCCTGAGGAATGAACTACTTACCCTGGTCCTAGAGAGGAACAACTTGGCAGCTGAGATTTTGTGTTTTCTGTCAAGGAAGTAACATTTAATGTTGCTTTCAAAAGTGGGCTTGGTGAGGGGAATGCTTTGTAGTAATCTCTCTAAATTGGAACCCATTTTTCCTAGGAAGCAAGGTGGTAGAGGAGAGTTTGCCTTAGTTTGGGGAAGGAGGGAGGGAACCTTTGTGTTCCTTGATTCTTGATGCATCTTTCCATTAAATATTCCTTTATACAAGATAATTGTACATTGGTTAAATGGATAGTGAAGCACTAATCCATTACACCAATGACATAAAAGAAATAACCTGCAATTGCTGTTAGGCAGCACCCACTTGAGTGGGGGATTGAGCCAAGAGCATGAAAGAAAACTCTGTAACCCCTCAGAATTACCCCTAGTATCTTGAGGAAGGAGAAGTAGCCAGCCTTGCCCTTGAGACCCAACCAAGTAGTAGTAGTATGTGGGCTGAGGTTTGGAGAGTGAGCCCAAAGCCTATAAGGCTACATATATAATGTGAGAATTGAGAAAAATAATTTTAGAGTCTATTTTAGGTCCTGAGTCTATGACCTTAGCTTAAATAGTAGCTCTTCTTTTGATTAACTGGAGGAACTTGAGAAGGTCACCTAACTTCTTTGAAGGCTTATTCCTTCATCTAAAAAAAGGTGAATGATAATTACCTTTCTGCCTCTAAGAGGTTATTGAGAGGCTCAAACAAGAAATAAATACTTTGCAACCAGGAAATGCTAAATTAGAGTAAGTTATTGTGATTTTTTTCATTCCAAATATAATCTCTCTTACCTCTTCCTCTTGTTGGTTATCTTCTTGGTATCAAAGGAGCATGTGAGAGGGGCTGCCAAATACAAAAGCAGGGGCTGATACTGAAAGGAGCTGGAGCTGGGGAGGAGACCTGCTGGCTTATCTTTAAAAACCCAGTCTGGTGGTCCGGAGTCCTCATCTTCAGCCTGTCATTTTATTCATCATTTACATATGGCCAATTGACAGCCTTCCAATCAGGAGGCCTACCCAGAGACAAGAGGGGATTTTGATTAGCTAATCAACCACACTGGCTGGAAATCTTCCATCAATATGGTAGAAAACACTAGCCTGAAATGAATCGTTTGATAAAAAGCTTCTAAATGAAGATTTGGTTCCCTCGTGGAACAACAAAACAGAAGAATATGGAATTTTTTTTAACCAAAAAGCAATAATAATCTACTCTTCCAATTTCCCTTATTTAAAAGATAGGGACACTAAGGTCCAAAGAGGCTATGATTTGTCCAAGGTTAGAAAGATGGTCACTGGCAGAGCTGGCAATAGAACTCACATTTCCTATGCACATTTATGCCAATTATTTACTGTGTTCCATAGTATGGACAGGGGTTTATTTTTCTAAAAAGACAGATGTCATTTTATACATATTAAAAAACCAAGATCCGTGGCAATTATAGGAAACTCCAAGCACTAGCTAGTACATATTTCTTCATGATTTTCAATTGTAACACTTGGAGGAGTTTAAAGGCAAGAAGCCATGCCTGGAAAATGTATGGCTGGGCATGCCTATGACAGCGACCATTTCCAATTTAGTGAATTGCTGCAGCCAAAGTCAGCAGGGCAGGTGAACCAAGAAAAGGGACTGCCACTCATCAGAGCCAATTCGCAAAAGGTGAAGACCATGTGAAATCCCCAGTCAGGGAAAATAGCAACCCAACAATATGGCTTTGCAAACCAGAATCAGCAAGAGCCTTCACTAGGCTGAACAGAAAATCCTGGAGACAAAGCGTTTCCAACATGCACGACCGAAATCTCATTTAATATGGCAAACTGCAGAGCAGAAACAAGACACCTTCACTGTATTAAGGAGAAGTAAAAAGCTAAAGAAAACATCTAGTCAGATCACTGGCCTAGAATAGCATAGAAATCCTCCTCAAAGGAAGGTTTGGGAGAAAGAGTGCAAACGAAGCAGAAAAAGGAACGAAGTTAATTTGTTCTAAAACCACAGTGATGAGAATTGTAGATGTTAGAGAGAGAGAGAGAGACAGACAGAGAGAGAGAGAGAGAGAGAGAGAGAAGACAGAGACAGACAGAAACAGAGAGACAGAGAGAGATTAGGTTGAGAGAAAGAGAGGATAGAGGGAGGGAGGATGGGAAAGAGAGAGGAAGAGAGAGGGAGAGAAAAAAGGGAGGGAGAGGAGGGATGGGAGAGGGAGAAAGAAGAGAGGGAGAAAGAAAGGGAGAGTTAGAGGAGGAACAGAGAGGAGAGAAAGAGAGAATTTAAAATGATCCTAATATTGAAATTGATTTTTCCCTATCGTGAAAGCTGAGTTCTGTAGGACTGCCTTTAGCATAAAGGACACAAGACTTTCCCATTCACCTTAGAAGAAGATATCTTTGTTCCCTCAGAACCTGTTTCACTGAATTCATACCTGTTCTGAATGGGGGACTGACAAGTGCATTTTATCAAGCATAATTACCACATTTGTCCCCAAAGAAACTTAAGGATCCCCAGGAATGTGGGCTTGTGGTGAGAGCCTGGGCCAGGCAGTTTGGGGCTCCACACACCTGCCTTGGTTCTGCTTTTGATCAACTGTGAGCAACCTTGGGAAAGACACAACCTCTGAGGGCCTCAGTTTGTTCCTCTTTAAGATCAGGGATTTGGCTTACATGATTTCGAAGGCTCTAACATTCCATAATTGTAATATACTACACAAAGCTAGGTAGCTGAGAGAAGGTGAAAATGGAAAGAATGATAGATTTGGAGTAAGAAGATCTGGGTTCAAATCACAGCATTGTCACTGAAAACCCATGTGGCTTTAGACAATTCAGTTTTCTTACTTGTAAAATGGGTGGAGGGGAGTGAAACTAGACTAACTAATCTTTGCTGTATCTTCAGCTCTAAACCTAGGGTTTATAATCTGCTTCTCACCAGTATCACTGATCCAGAGGTATCCCATGATCAGACATGTGGAGCCACAAGTCCCTCATTTTACAGATGAGGAAACTGACCTCATGGGCTTTTGAATGACTAGCTCAGTCACCCAGTCAGTGTATATCAGAAGTCTTTGGTCCATAGCCAGCTCTCTTTCCATAGTCCTTTAATAACTCCTAGTTATTTAAGGATATAGTCTAAGTCTAAAACCTTAGGGCAGCTAGGTGCCATAGCAAATAGAGTACTGGGCTTGGAATCAGGAAGACTCTTCTTCCTGAGTTCAAATTTGGCCTCAGACACTTATTAGCTATATGACTCTGGGCAAGTCACTTAACCCTGTTTGCCTCAGTTTCCTCATCTGTAAAATGAAGAAGGAGAAAGAAGAAAAAAATGGAGAAGGAGATGGCAAACCACTCAGTATCTGTGCCAAGAAAAATCCAAAGTGGGGACATGAAGAATTGGACAAGACTGAAATGCCTGAATGACAAAATGCTAAAACCTTAGATTCTAGATTTCCTTCTCCAATAGGTCAGGGACCCAGTGGATAGAACACTTGTCCTCTGAGTCAAAAAGACCTGAGTTCAAATCTGACCTCAGATACTTACTAGCTTTATGACCCTGGGCAAGTCACTTAAATGCTAATAGCATTTATCTCCCGAGGTTGTTGTAAGGATCAAATGAGATAATATTTGTAAAGCACTTAGCAAAGTGCCTGGCACAAAGAAAATGCCCAATAAATGTTTGCTTCCTTCCTTCCATCATAACCTTGGACAGCTGATTTATCAACTCTTTGTTCCCATTTTGCCCAAAAATAAAGGTACAACCACCCCAGCCAAATGCATATAAAATATTGAATATGAAATCTACTTCTGTTTAATGTATTCTTTTTTATTTATTTGAGAAAAAAGTCAACAAGCATGTGTTTGAAGATTATGGGGGAGGGGAATGATTGGAATGTGAAGGAGGGCAAGTGACTTTCTGTCTTCTGTAAATGATGTTGATAAACTGGAACTTAAGTGATTTTTCTGGAATTTCAATCCATAGGGAGGTATTTCTGAGATTGAGATGGTGACTGTACATACCACTGAGATTTCTTTTAATTTGAACAAACTATCCTCCAACAGAACAAAACCAAACCACAGCATAATGAACACAAAAAGTCCTCTTGAACCCAGGTTATTGGATCCATTTCAAAGCCACACACTGACCAAAATTTCTTGAAAATTGGACCTCTTTTTAAAGACATGTACATGAAAAATCAGTCCAGGTACATGAATCCCAGCACAAATGCTGACAGCTGGCTCAGGCTTTAGATTTCAGAACGAAAGTTCAACTCGATTCCACAATTCATGTACTCAGTTGACTTCTTAGAACCAGCAACCAAAAATTCAACTGCATAAACACAGCTGGACTTGGCAAACAGAGCTAGAAAAAAGGATTTGTATAATCTCTCTCCACCATGTATCTCTAAACTAATCTTAATTGTTTCTGAAGAGTTAGGATTCCACTGACCCCACAATTGTACTCTTAAATTCCACTCTTTTAGCTTAAGGTTTGGGGTTTGGTTAAAATGCAAACACCCCTGGGAAGGGTAACATGATGCTTTAAACTCCTTAGCCCTCTGAAAACTGGCTCCAGCTCACCATTTTGGCCCTGTTTTGTAGTACTTCTCCTAGGTCCTGTGTGCTATGGCCCAACTGGATGACCCATTGTTCTCTTTACACGCCCTACCCTTTCCTGACATGCTATGCTTTTCTACACACCATTCCTCCTTCCTTCAACCTGCTCTCTACTCTCCCTGACAGACATTGAAATGAAATTCCTTTCCTTCTTACTCTTTAGGAACCATCTGAGATTATCTATTTCTCCCTCTGTCAAAATGTCTGTGCCATCTTACTGTCATTTATTGCCTATGAGCCTTGGGCAAGTCATTTAACTTCTATGAGCCTTGGTTTCCTCATCTGTAAAATAAGAGGATTAGACTAGGGGGCTTCTATGGTCCTGCCCAATTAGAAGTTATATTTATCTCCTTGGATCTCTCTGGTTATTCTGTTTAACAGCTAATAAGCAGCGAGGTAGCATAGTGGATAGAGCATTGGGCTTGGAGTCAAGAAGTAACTGTGTTTTATTCTTCAACCATTTCAGTTGTTTCTGATTTCTCTTGACCTTTTGGGGAATTCCTTGGCAAAAATACTGGAGTGGGTTGCCTTTTCTTTCTCCAGCTCGTTTTGTAGATGAGGAAACTGAGGCCAGTTGGTTAAGTGATTTGTCCACAAGTGTCAGAGGCCAAATTTGACCCCAGAGTTCTATCCCCCCGAATGACCTAGCTGCCCTATTAAATCCCTTAAATTCTATTTGCCTTAACTGTAAAATGGGAATAATAAAAGCATTTATCTCACTGGGTTGTTGTAAAGATTAAATGAGATAATATTTGTAAAGCACTTAACACAATGCTTGGTACATAAAAGGAGCTTAAAAAATTCCCTTTTCTCTTTTCCCCTCCCTTCCCCTTTCCTCTCCTCTCCTTTCTTTTCTGAATTGTTTAAAGTATTTATATATGCATTTCATTCCACTACTAGACAGTAAGCTCTCTTTTTAGAGTTTTCTGAAAGTCTTAAAACTGCAGTATGACTTTTGGAAAACCTGTAAATAGGGTAAGAATAAGGAATAAGTTTTTTTTTCTTTTTATCTTTGAATTCACAGTACCTCATGCGTAACTCACGCAAGAAATATTTAATGTCTGCTTATTGAATTGTCATTTATTTGTCCCTTAGTATGACTGTATTGTCTACTTTTTCCTGAGAGTTTGAGAAGTCTGGGGAGGAGATGGCACCAAGGAGGAAAAGGGTTCAAAGAGAGGCAATGTTGTTGGGGAGTGGGGATGGGAAAAGACAAACCATCTCTCTCTCGATTTTATTTGTGGCTGACCTGATGGGCAGAATGTGATCTAGGGATCTTAGTGGACTGCAAGTTCAGTACAAGACAAGAGGGCATCACTTATGATAAGAAAGCTAACATATTGTCAAGATCTAGAAAACATATTGTCGTATCCTCATTACCTCAGTGCTGATTGAAGGTGAAAAAAAATGATCAGGTTGCCAGAAAATGTGATTGCTGAGGAAAGGAAAATGTAATCTGGCAGAGATATGCTGGAGCCAGCTCATGTTATCTCCTGAGAGCTGATTGTTAAATTTTCATTGTGAGCATTTCTACAGAAAATCAGCAAATTGCAAATCAGGGCTTAGTTATTGTTTTGTAGAGTGGATAGATTTAAGAGAATGACAAAGAAATCATTAATAATGCTGACTAAAAAAACTGTGTTGAGGATTTATTTTTTACCACCAGAGAGAAGATTGTTAAATATTTCCTAGAATCCTCTAGGAACTTGGCTTATTAAAACAATTAATGTGAAAGAAAATTCATTCACCCATTCCTTTATTCATCTATGCTCTCTTCATCTTAATATTGACTCTCTCTAAATACAGGTCATGCTCTTAAAAAGGTATCTCTTTGAAAGGAAAAGAATGTCCAGGCATAAATAACTAATTCTCTACCAATGTAGATCACAAGCCACCTAAGACTTAGTAATAATAATAGTTAGCATTTATTTAGAGATTTAATATTTCCAAAATACATAACATAGATTATTTCATTTGATTCTTAAAACAACCCTAAAGGTATGGGCTTATTTTTGTCTTCATTTTATTTTTAAGAATTTATTATTTTTATAATTTTTAGCATTCTTTTATTTTTAAATTTTGAGTTCTGAATTTTCTCCCTTCCTCCCATGCACTGAATAGGCAAGAAATGTGATAACAATTATATATGTGAAATATGCAAACTATTTCCATATTGGCCATGTTGCCAAAAAAAAAAAGAGCAAAAAAAAAAGTAAAAAATTTATACTTCAATCTGCACTCAGACTGCATCACTTCTTTCTTTGGAGGTAGATAGCATTTTTTTTTATCATTAGACATTTAGGATTGTTGTAGATCCTTTTATTGATCAAAAGAATTAAGGTTTTCACAATTGATCATTGTACACTATTATTGTTACTGTGTATGAAATTCTCCTGGTTCTGCTCACTTCACTTTGTAGCAGGTCATACAAGTCTTCCTAGGTTTTTCTTAAACTGTCCTGCTCAACTTTTCTTATAGCACAATTATATTCCATCACAATCATATGCCCCAACTTGTTTAGCCAGTCTCCAATTAGTAGACATCTCTTCAATTTCCAATTTCTTGCCAACAAACACAAAAAAGCTGCTATAAACATTTTTGTACATGTAGGTACTTTCCCTTTTTATTTTATCTCTTTGAGATATAGACCTAGTAGGTATTTCCGAATCAAAGGGTATGCACAATTTTATAGTTCTTTGGACATAGTTCCAAATTGCCCCCTAATGATTGGATCAGTTCATAACTTCACCAAGAGTGCATCAGTGTCCAAATTTTTCCATATTCCATCCAACATTTGTCATTTTCCTTTTCTGTCATCTTAGCCAATCTAATAATTGTGACATGGTACCTCATGATTGTTTAAAATTTTATTTCTCCAATAAATTGTGATTTAGAGCATTTTTCATAGGTAGTTTTGATTTCTCCTTTGTCTCTTTACAATTGGGCAGTGACTCAGATTCATATAAATTTGATTCCATTCTCTATATATTTTAGAAGTGAGACCTTTGTGAGAGAAACTTGTAATTTTGCCCCACCCCCTCCAGTTTTCTGCTTTCTTTTTAATCTTGACTATTTTGGTTTTGTTTGTGCAAAACCCTTTTTAAATTTCTCATAGTCAAACTTGTTCATTTTATTTCCTATGACATTCTCTATCTTTATTTGGTCATAAATTCTTTTTTAGCCATAGATCAGGCATGTGAAAATTTCCATGCTTCCCTAATTTGGTTATATCACTCTTTATGTTTAAATCATGTATCCATTTTGACCTTATATAAGTATATGGTGTAAGATGTTGTTCTATGCCTAGTTACTGCCAAATTGCTTCTAGTTTTTCCAGCAGTTTTTGTTAAATAGTTATTTCTTGCCCTAAGGGATTGGATCTTTGGGTTTAACAACCACTAAATTACTATGGTCACTAATTGTTACATATTATATACTTAATTTAGTCCACTGATTCATTATCTTATTTCTTTTCCAGCACTAGATTATTTTGATGATTATCACTTTGTAATATAGTTTGAGATATGGTTCTCCTTGTCCGTCTTCCTTTACCTTTTTTTCCCCCATTGATTCCCTTGATATTTCTGACCTTTTGTTTTTCCAGATGAATTTCATTATTCTTTTTCCTAGTTCTATAAAAAAATGGTAGTTTGATTGAAGCCATCCTACTCATTATTACTTCAATTTTGAATTCCTTGCCAACACAAAAAGAGCTCCTATAAACATTTCTGGTTCTGTTCACTTCACTTTGTAGCAGGTCATATAAGTCCTCCTAGGTTTTTCTTAAATTGTTCTTTTTTTAAATTGTTCATCTTTTCTTATAGCACAATTATATTCCATCACAACCATATGCCTCAACTTGCTTAGCCATTCTCTAATTCATAGACAGCGCTTCAATTTCCAGTTTCTTGCCATCACACAAAAAAAGCTGCTATAAATATTTTTGTACATGTAGGTACTTCTCCTTTTTCTTTTATCTCTTTGGGATACAGACCTAGTAATAGTATTTCTGAGTCAAAGGGTATGAACAAATTTATAGTCCTTTGGGTATAGTTCCAAATTGCTCTAATGATTGGATCAGTTCATAACTTCACCAAGAGTGCATCAGTTCTTTTCCTTTATAATTTCTTTTCCTTTTTCTTTGATCTCTTTGTGAAACAGACCTAGTTGTGGTGTTACTAGGTCAAAAGGTATGCATAGCTTTATAGCCATTGGGCATGGTTCCAGATTGTTCTTCAGAAAAGTTAGATCTGTTCAAAACTCTACAAAGAGTTCATTAGTATCCCAATTTTCCCTCATCCTGACTCTGAATAAGTAAATTAATTTAGATTGAATCAATCCACTTATTAGCTATTAGTATTTTTTCAATCGTTTAGATCTGACTTTATTTGTGTGAAAAGGGTTTGCAGTTGTATTCATGTAGTTCCTGGGTTGTTGGCAGGTAGACTCCCAACTACTTTATGTTATCTGTAGTTATTTTAAATGGAATTTCTCTTTCTATCTCCCTGCTGTATTTTTGTTGGTAATGCACAGAAATGCTAATGGTTTATATGGATTTATTTTTCATCTTGCCACTTTACTAAAACTGTTATTTGTTTCTATTAGTTTTTTGGTTAATTTTTTTGTTTGTTTTTTGCTTAATTGTTCCTTGATGTTTTATGGAGTCTTCAGTTTCTAGGTCCCCAATTCTAATTTTTAAGGAATTATTTTTTCCATGAGATTTTGTATTTCTTTTCCCACTTGGTCAATTCTCTTTTTAATGAATTTTTCTCTTCAGTGAATTTTTGTGTCTCTTTTACCATTTGACCAATCCTGTTTTAAAGTTGTCATTTAGTATTTTTTGGGAGGTGCCTCTTATACTAAGCTTTTAACTTTCTTTTCATAATTTTCTTGTATAACCAATTTTTTCCCAATTCTTTGCTTTACTTCCCTTCTTTGACTTTAAAAATACTTTCTAGGTTCTTCTAAGAATTCTTGTTGAGCTTATATACAACTCACAGTCTTCTTCGAAGTTTTACTTGTAGCTTTTTGGATATAGCTATTGTTTTCTGAGTTTGTTTTTTATCTTTTCTGTTACAATAGCAGTTTTTATGGTTTGGTCCTTTTTTTACTGTTACTCTTTTTTTTTATCAGTCAATTTTTTGACTTTTAGCTTTATGTTAAAGTTAGGCTCTGCTCCTGGGATCTAGGGGGCATTGTTTTAAGCTTCAGGGTTTTTTGTGCTACTGTTTTTCTGGGGTTCCATTAGTTTTTGGTTCTGCAATCTTGATATGATTCAAGGAGAGGTATGGTCACTGTTCTCCTGGCCTGTGTTCTTATCTTTACTCAGGAAGGGAACTTGATCTACTATAGTCACAAGTGCTAGTGCTCTTCTCTGCTTTGGAACTGAAACCAGGGCTTCTACTCCCTTGTGAGTGACCACAAGCTTTCTTTTTCACCCTAACCAGGGCCCTTGACCTCCTATAGCTGCAGACACTAGTGCTCCTTTTCATCCTGGAACTACATGTATGTGGGTACCATAATAAGGTCCTGAACCCAGTGCCAAAAAAAAGGTCCCCTAAAGTCTTTTTTTTTCCAGTTGTTTTATCCTTTTACTGTTTATATGCTGAAAGCTAAAGTTTCTGCTTCTGCTGCTGTCCCATCTGTCTCCAAGGCCCACTGCAGGCACTTTAATCTATGGTATCTTTCACCCCAAAATCACAGACCTCTTACACCAAACTCCTAAGTTATCTTAGGCTGGTAAAAATGTTTTTCTCTGACCTTTGGTTGGCTCTTCTGTTCCAGAATCTTATTTGAAGCATTAAAGGTTTTTGGAGGAGAATGATGGGAGAGTTCCCATGAATTGCTCTTCCACATGAGCTCCTCTGTCCTCATTTTAAAACAGGACAAGAGAGGGCAGCTAGGTGGTATAGTGGATAGAAAACCAGGTTTGTTTTTTGCTTAATTGTTCCTTGATGTTTTATGGAGTCTTCAGTTTCTAGGTCCCCAATTCTAATTTTTTTTTAAACCCTTGTACTTCGGTGTATTGTTTCATAGGTGGAAGATTGGTAAGGGTGGGCAATGGGGGTCAAGTGACTTGCGCAGGGTCACACAGCTGGGAAGTGGCTGAGGCCGGGTTTGAACCTAGGACCTCCTGTCTCTAGGCCTGACTCTCACTCCACTGAGCTACCCAGCTGCTCCCCCCCCCCAATTCTAATTTTTAAGGAATTATTTTTTCCATGAGATTTGGCCTGGGTTCAAATCTTTCTTCAGACATTTCCTAGCTGTATGACCCTCACTGTTTGCTTAGCCCTTGTCCATCTGTCTTAGATTGTTACTAAGAGAGAAAGTAAGTTTTCTTTTTAAGGAAAGAAACGGGCCAAGAGAAGTTAAATGATTTTCCTAGGATCACATAACTAGTTAGTGAATGAAGTAGGATTAGAATCCAGGTCTTCCTGAGATGCTAGAGTTCAAATTTAAGTCCACATCTTTCACACTCTGAACCTAGCATACCCTCTGCTATGTGATGCTGCCTCTAGGCACATCTTTGGTATAATGGCATAAAAGTGCCAATTATGGGTCATACGTGGTGTTTCATATAAGCTAGATTGATAAAAAATATAAAAGGTGGAAGGTGCTGTGGATATTTGGAATAATATATAATTTTTTGTTGTTGCTTTGATTCTTTAGAACCCCATGTGGGTTTTCCTTGGCAAAGATACCGAGTGGTTTTCTGTTTTCTTCTCCAGATCATTTTACAGATGAGGAACTGAGGTAAATGGAGCTAAGTGGCTTGCCCAGGTTCACACAACAAGTGTCCAAGGCCATATTTGAATTTAGGATGATGAGTCTTCCTGACTCCAGGTCCAGTGCTCTGTGCACTATGGTACCACCAATATAATGGTATAAGAATGCTAATTATGAGACATACTCAAGTTTTTTTTTTCCATGCTAGAAAGTAGGGAAGGGAAGGTGTGCCACAAATATTTAGAATAATATTTTTTTTTTTTGCTCGATGCTCTGGGAAATACAAAGAGATATATAAGACAACGTGCCTGACCTAAAGGAGCTTACAGCTTAGGAAGGGGCAGCAATACATGTTTACAATGACAATACAAGGCATTAAATGATAAGTACTATGTGAATAGTAAGACAGCAAATGCTGCTGGCATTCAGAGGAGGGAGGAGTCATTGAATTGATGCCTATAGCACCTACAGTGTCTCTCCTGATTTGGGGGCATTCACATGATTTTCCTGCATTTCTCCAAGGCAATAAAAACACTGGCTCCTGTTATAAATGCAGTACCTGGGTTCCACTGAACTGGGTGGGGAGAGAAGAGGGGAGAGGTGGGGGAAACCTTTCGAAACTGTCTGTGCAGTGTTTTGCATGGAATTCTTAAAATCTTTTGTTACTTACCCATGGCTCAATCAGATCTGACCTGTTTCTGTCATTACTGCTGGTCCTCTCCTCAAGCTCTCTAGACTTTTGAGTTGTCAAGATACCAATTTATCCATCTTGTCAGATTCATAGCCAGTTTGCCTGACTCTAGGGGAATATAATTGACCATCACTATACATTGTGTGCAACTCGTATTTTAAATGTATTTAATTCAAATTCCTTCAATGTCCAAGACTTGCCTTCTGTTTTAACATCATTTTCTGGTTCTGTTAAGTCCTCCTCACACTCAGACTCAGGCTATTTTCTTCTAAATGTTTTTTCATTGATTGTCATTGCCCATGAATCAACATTGCTAGTTCTGCCTCCCATGCTTCTTTCGTTTAGGGACAGCCCCAGAATTCAATATTTCTTTAGCCCCCACTCACTCCGCCAATCATTTACCTATGCTCTTAAAACATATATGTTTCATTTCCAAGAATTTTTCATTTTCCCATGTGATAATGACAACTTGTTTCTATTGTGCCGTAAGGACAAAGCACTTTCATTTTGACAACACCATGTAGGTAGAGACAAAAGTTATTCTGATCTTTTTGCAGGAGAGAAAACTGAAGCTCACATTAAGTGATATGCTCCAAGACACCCAGCTACTCAGCATAAGTGCTGGATCTGAGCACAGTGCTAATTCAAGGACGTCAAGCTGGCTTCCCTTTCCACTGTTTGAGTTTTAGTTTGTGACTTCTCATGTTAGAAAAGAATCCTCGGATTTACATCTAAGGAAATTCAGAATTCATCCCCTCTGTTGTTTTTTTCACCATTTCCTCTCTACCTTCAAAGATGAATTACTTTTAAATTTAATTTCTTTTAAAATTTAGTTTAATTTTAGTTTTTAATTTTATTTTAGTTTTTAATTTAATTTTAGTTTTTAAACCCTTCCCTTTGTCTTAGAATCAATACTATATATTGGTTCCAAGGTGGAAGAGAGAGGTAAGGGCTAGGCAATGGGGGTCAAGTGACTTGCCTAGGGTCACACAGGATCAATTATTTTGAATACTCTCAATTCTTCTTCCTCTTCCCAGTATGGCTTGAAAGGGAAGTTATTTGAGGGCAGACTTCAGGCCTCCTCTCAGACTAACTCCATGTTCTAATAGCAATTATCTAGTTGCAGTTAAAATAAAACTTGGATAGTCATTTACACAATAACCACTACAGAGCAATTGCACAGTTTTTTAAATGCATATTACCATGACTTTCCACAATTATGTTTATCTTCACTCTTGGGCCCCTTTTCTTATGTTTTAGACAATGCCTCTAATTATTCTTCCATAGCAATGTCTTTTCCAGGCTGGTAGCATGTCAGGAGTGAATTGGTGAAGGACTTTGGAAACCAGATTTTGTATCTTGGATTTATTATAATGGGAAATATTGAACCACCATGGGTATTTGAGTGAGGGTAATAGTGCCTTGAAAGCTGGCTGTTTGAATAATCCATCAACACTTGTGTCCAGCATGTATTCTATGTGCAAGATGCTACATTAGGTATTGATGCTCATAAGAATTCTTTTTTTTTTACCTTCCATCTTGGAATAAATACTAAATATTGGTTCAAAAGGCTAGGGAGTTAAGTGACTTGCTCAGGGTCACATAGCTAGGAAGCATCTAAGACCAAATTTGAACCCAGTTCCTCCCATCTCTAGGCTTGGCTTTCTAATCACTAAGCTACCCTCTCATAAAAATTCTTATAACATATTCATGAGGTCATATACCTAGAGCTGAAAGGGACTTTGGAGACCATTATGTCCAACCCCATAATTTTTGGAGGTGAGGAAACTGAGGTCCTAAGAGGTTAGATTATTTGTTCATGGTTGCATAGATAGTAAATAAGATATAGAATTTGAACCTATGTCCCCCACAATGTCTTTTCTTCTGAATCATGCAACAATCTCCCTTAAGTCATAGAATCAGAATTATAGAATTTAAAATTTGGAAGGATTCTCAGCAGCTATTTTTGCCAATTGAAACCTGAAAAAAACTCGACTTTACAGCATGCTTGACAAATTATTATGGAGCCTTTACTTGTAGGTTTTCAGTGATGGAGAGTCTACTTCTTCCCCAAGTGATTCATACCACTCTAAGATATTTTTTTATTCAGTCATTTCAGTCATGTCTGACTCTTTGTGACCCCATTTGGAGTTTTCTTGGCAAAGATACTGGAGTGGTTTGCCATTTCCTTCTCTAGCTCATTTTACAGATGAGAAAACTGAGGCAAAGAAGGTTATGAGTGACTTTCCCAGGGTCATATAGCTAGGAAGTATCCAGGGCCAGATTTGAATTCAAGAGGATGAGTCTTCTTGATTCCAGACCTGGTATTCCATCCACTGTTCCATCTAGCTGCCCCAGGGTAGCTTTTGATAGGAAAAATTTCCCACAACATCAAGTTTAAATTTGCCTCTCTGTAACTTCTACTTGTCATTCCTATTTCTGCTTTCTAGGATCCAGCAGGATTCCCTCTGACAGCCCTTCCAATATTTAATACTATCGTGCACCCCCTCCCCAAGTCTTCTCTCCTTGAGGCTAAAAATCCCAGTTTGTTCAATTAATCCTCCAAAGGCATGATCTCAAGACTCTTTCTTCATCATCCTGGGCACTGTCCTCTTAATACTCACTAGCTTGTCAACGTCTTTCCGATAGTGTGGGACCCAGAAGGGAACACAAGTTGTTTATAATCTAGTTAGGCGGGCAAGGCATGGGCACTTGAGAAGATAACAACTCAAGGCAGTCTATGGCAAGTGCTTAATGCATCAGACAGACAGTAAATGGGATAGCAGTTTGGAGGGACAGAGAGGACACTTGTAGCTGAAATGACCAGGGAAGGTCCATTGAGGCAGAAGAAAGCTGGAGAATGTGTAGGATTTGGACATAAGGAGAGAATTCTAGGTTGGAGAAAGGCAACCAGAAAAATGGAGCAAAGTCTGCTTTGGGATGTCTGAAAGCCATAGAACAGTTGCTTACTCATTCTCAGCAGCGCCACTTGAATGGAAGAGGAAGGGAAGGGAATAAGTATTTATATAACACCTACTGCCTGGAGTCAGGAAACCCTGAGTTCATATCCAGCCTCTGACACTTACTAGCTGTGCGACCCTAGACAAATCACTTAACCCTGTTTGCCTCAATTTCTTCATCTGTAAAATGAGTCGGAGAAAGAAATGGCAAATCACTTTAGTATCTCTGCCAAAAAAAGTCCAAATAGGGTCATGAAGAGTTGCTGGTGACTGAAACGACTACACAACAATGGCACCTACATTGTGCCAGGCACTGTGTCGAGTGCTTTATAAATATCTCCCTACATCCCTGTGACACAAATGCTTTTACCATCTCCATTTCATGGTAAGAGGACTCAGACAAGCAGAGGGTAAGTGATTTGCCCAGGTCACAAAACAACTAAGTGTCTGAGGGCAGATTTGAACTTGGCTCTATCCTGACTCCAGGGCCAACACTCTATCCACTGTGCCACCAGGTGCCTCTCTCTCTCTTTTTTTAAGTACAAGGTAGAACCTTTATTGCAACTTTTTTTTAAATATGCATTTATAGGTATATAACATCTGAGAGACAGATATGGAGGAGGGGAAGGGAAAGGGATATTATTATAAAATATCACATTTATTGCTACATTACTGTTATATACAAGACAGTTCTCAAAATCTACTTAAAAAAGTTAGGATTATTTAAAAATTCCAAATAATCCAGCCAGCTGTTTTGACACTTGTATAAAATTACTTTTTTTAAAAATGAAAAACAAAACAAAAACCAGTCATCTTGAGGCACTCAGAGACACAATTTTCCCCTAATTGTGAATTCCCCTCCCCATCCCACCCCAATAATTTTTTTCCTTTTTTCTGGGTTAGAAATATATATATACACACATATATATGCATATACATGCACATATATACTTATATATATATGTTGTATAGTTCAAAACTATGTGTTATCTGATTTAAGACAAGGTTCATGAAGCACCTTTGGATTTACAGGCAACATCAACACCACAACTGGGGCCCAATAAGGACGCCAAACAGAACAAAAATACAGGCTCCCCTGCCCCAACCAAAGATTTTTTTTGAGAAAAATCCCAAACAAAACCAAAGAAGAAACACCATTGGTTTCTCATTCTTCCTCTCTCAGTTTTTTTCCCGCACTTGGGACCTGGGGCTCCCGAGAAGGGAAAATAGTGTGTGTGTGTGTGTGTGTGTGTGTGTGTGTGTGTGTTGGGGAGAAGCTGGGGAAGTTTTGTTCTCTTCTGATGGTCTCCACTGCCTTTCAAGGGAGGAAGGAGGGAGGAGGGAAGAGAGAAGAAGGGAAAGAGGTAGGACTTGAAGGAAGATTCTCCATTTTGTCCTAACCCACAGAAAAATGAGGCCAAGCACTGTTGAGGGTAGCCCCTCATAGCTGGTTACCAGCTGCCTCTTAAAGAGGAGCACATTAACTGTTTCAATGATGCCCTGATACTGCATATACACTAATCAAAAGGCTTTGTCTTTGTCAGTAGCAGCTCCTTAAGTCACCAGGTAAATGCTGAGTTTGCTTAATTAAAAAGACAAGTAATTTTTTAATGACAAAAATGGGGCAGCTAGGTGGCTTAGTGGATAGAGCATCAGCCCTGGATATGGAAGGTATTGGGTTCAAATCTACTGTCAGATACTTCCTAGCTATATGACCCTGGGCAAGTCACTTAACCCCCATTGCTCATCCCTTACCACTTTTCTGCCTTGAAACTGACACTTAGTATGGATTCCAAGACAGACATTGAGGGCTTAAAATGCCAGAAATTACAGAATGATTGCTAAAATCTACCCATCAGAGTTGTAGAGACTCTCTTCACAGGGTTAGTATTCTGATTTTTCAGAGCCTGTCCCCTAGTATCCAAATTCCCCAACTGGTAAAAACCTATTCAGAACAGGTAACTTTATTTCTTATCTTCTATTAGCTTATTCACTGTTGGTTTTAGTGGAGAATGAGTCAGGGCTGCCATCCTATACATCTCAGCTTAGCTATCCTCCAAAGTGATTTTTTGGATTCTTTTCCTTCCAACCAATGCTTGGAGTAGAGCCTTCATGGAGCCTATATACTATGGGACCCCCTTCAGTTCACCAATGTCTACTTCTCACCTTCCATCATGCTAATTTATCATGAATGGCCGAGTACCCACAATAAAGAACTATCTTCCTCTTCATTTTAGGACACTGGGGCTGACTTGAGTGTTCATTAATATGTCTCTTCATTAATATATCTTCCCCCGCTTACATAGAGGAGTCCAGTATTTCTTCCCAATTTGGTGAGCCATTTTTTAAAACCCTTCCATCTTGGAATCAATACTGTGTATTGTTTCCAAGGCAGAAGAGTGGTAAGGACTAGGCAACGGGGTTTAAGTGACTTGTCCAGAGTCACAGAGCTGGGAAGTGTCTGAGGTCAGACTTGAACTTAGGACCTCCCCTCTCTAGACTTGGCTCTCAATCCACTGAGTCACCCAGCTGACCCATTTGGTGAGCCATTTGGCCTCATGAGTATGTCCTACCATGAGCACCAGCACCGTATCCTACCTCAACTTTCATATTGTAATGACTTCCTCCCATTTCACCATCTTGCAAACCAGTTGAACAGTGGACTTTGAGATGTTTGTGACATATCTTTAAGAAGAGCATCTTGGAGAAGCTACATCTTGGACCCATAAAGGAAAATTGAGGAAGTGATGAAGCTGGAATGTAGGCAAGTCCCTGCAGAGAGAATTTAGCCTTGGGACTGTACCCCTCAAGGCTCTTCCTGACTCCAGTCCCAAATAGCAACTATTTGTGCTGCCACAAAGCTATGCAGAACTCCTGGTAGACAAAGTTGCCAGAGGCAGGGTATTGAGAATGACACATTCCTGTAGTTAGAGACACTCAAGACTCTGCCCCCAAAGGCTCCTTCTTGAATAAGAGTCTCCCAAAAGGACCCTGTGCTGTACTGAAAAATCAGGGGATTTTTGCCTAATGAGAGTGGCCCAAGAAGACAACTAATGAACAATATAACAAACAATAAAAACCATTTCCTCTTCTCACCAGCTGCCTGCCCTCAAAAAAAGAAAGGAAAGAAAACTAACACATTCTCTGAGAATTTGGAATTGGGGTACCTACAATCAATTAATTCAAAGGAAATCATAGGAAATCCTTCAGGAGGAATTGTGTAAAAAGAGGGCATTTGCTCAGAGTCCCCCTGAATAATGTCTATGGCAAGTTAGTAGCTTTCTTTGGATTCTAGTTGCTACACTGTCATAATTTAACATATCTCTATCTACTATCTATCACCTGGGAGTGACGTTGGGCAAATTGTATCACCTCTCTTGGCCTCTGCTGACTTGTTTTTATTAAAAAAAAATTTTAAACCCTTACCTTCCATCTTAGAATCAATACTATGTATGTATTGGTTCCAAGGCAGAAGAGTAGTAAGGGCTAGGCAATGAGGGTCAAGTGACTTGCCCAGGGTCACACAGTTGGGAAGTATCTAAGGTCAGATTTGAATCCAGGACCTTCTATCTCTAGGCCTGGCTCTCAATCTACTGAGCCACCTAGCTGCCTCCCCCTGACTCATTTTTAAAAGGGGGGGGGGCGATGGGTTTGGATGGAATCAAGTCTTTTTCATACTGAATGTTCAATATTTCAGTGAACTAATGGAGTCTTAAATTCACTCAGATCTTATTCCATTATATAGATGGCAAAGTTCAGAATCAGAAATTAAATTAATGAGAATCTATGTAGTCAAAAAGAAATGGAATGTTTCTCAACTCCCCTTTCAGGAAAGAATCTTCTAAGAAAACCCAAAGCAAATCAAATAACCTCATATTAACAACATATGATGTCAGCAAAACCAAAAAATATCAACTACATCTATTAAAATTAACAATAAAAGAAAGATAATGCATACATTTGAATAGTGGAAAGCAATTCACCCTCTTAAAAATACTAGTTAAAGAAAATCGGTTATCTTTTAAAGTGATAATATTTGGTGATATTATCTTAGGAAACTGAACCAATTTTATAAACTCCTCTCATTTATTAACTTTTAGCATGCTTATAACAAATTATAATTGTTCTGAATGTTGGAGCCATAACACTTCCAACTTTCAAATGGGTAGAAGCTGCAAAATTACAGAAAGAGGACTGATATGAAGAACAATACTTGTTCGCTAAGATTTCATTAGGCAAAAGAACCCAAGGTCTTTTTAAAACACAATCTTGTATTCTTGAAAGGAAAATCTACTTTGCATTTTTGTGGAGTAAGCTATTCCCAGGACTTGGTACACCATCCATATAAAATTTATTTGTAATGAATTTGAACTTGCAAACCTGTTAGCATCTGAGAAGTCACAAACCAATCAAGGAAGCAGTCCCAACACACAATAATGCATCCCACTAGGTTGCCATAAGGGGCAGATACAATTTGTCTGTAGAATGGAGCTTCACAGTCAGAATCCCCACCTAGGGTGTATGGCATCCTGTAGACTCCAAGCAGATTTAGTGTCCCCAAACAGATGGGTTTTCCCTTTATGGGCCACTCTTAAGTTTTCTGGACAAAATGCAGCTTTTTTAGTATCCCTTTATACACATGACTATCTGAACTCTACCACTTCCTTTTATCTGCCACATTGTTTGGGTCTTAAATCATGGATTGCTGGGACTTACTAAGTCAACTGGGAAGGACAACATCTCTTTCATGATCTTTATAAGCCTTTAAGAATAATATAAATATGAATTACTGTTAAAGAACATTTTTCATACCAAGACTTGCTATTCTATTATGTTCCTAGGTAAAGTAGGATTATATCACAATTAAAGTAGCTTAGAGACCATCTACTTCAACTCTCTCATTTTACAAATGAAGAAAATGAGACGCACAGATGTATAGTCTGTCCAAGTTCACATAGGTGGCAAGTAGCGGAGCTCAGATTCAGACTTGCAAAAGAAGAAAAGGAGTGATCATTAGTTACTATTTCACTTGAGTAGTTGGTTCCATTGGCACATTTATCTCTTGGGGAATCTCAGAATCACATGAAGATTTCCACTGAAGCATCCACTGTCTTCTAATGGGACACATCCAAATCACTGTTGGATAGCTTGAAGAGCATAGTACATAGAGCACCATACCTGGATTCAGGAAGACTCCTCTTTCTGAGTTCAAATCTGGCCTCAGGCACTAGTTGTATGATCTTGGTTAACCTGTTTGTCTCAGCTCCCTCATTTATAAAATTATCTGGAGAAGGAAATGGCAAAACTGTCCAATATCTCCACCAAGAAAAGCCCTCCAGTGGTGTCATGAAGAGTCAAAAAACTAAAAAATGACTGAACAACAATCATTGGGACATTTTTATTTCCATTGGATCTATATCTGTCTTTCCAAAACCTCCACCAATTGTTTCTAGTTTTGCCAAGAGAACAAATCTAACCCATTTTTTCCCATGCCAGTCCTTTCAAAGACTAAATATTCTCATTGCGGATACTTTGTTAGACCTGTTATTATGGCTATCAAGAGGTTGATCTTCATTTGGTTCCTCTTCTAGCCCATTCTTATCCATCCTTCATCCCAATTTCATAACTGAAGAAGAGTTTAGAGAAGATATATTCTTGCAAACTAACAGCTGGTGATCCTCACCTGAATTCCTGACCAAAGTCCCAAAATAAATTATTATGTGGGAAGTCATAATTTAGAAATGGAAGTTAAGATCATTAGGAACCAACCTGGGTTTCTTAAGTACAAGTCATGCCTGACTACATTCATTTCCTTTGTTGATGGGGCTATTTCTGTAAATAATATATACTTGGATTTCAGTAAGGAATTTGACAAATTCTCTTACTGTATCCTTTTGGAAGAGATGGAGTGATATATAATCTGGATCATAGAACAGAAAGGAAACTCAATATGGGCTGAACAACTGAAACCAAAGAATATTGACTGACTTTATTTAAGCCTGCTTTGTTCAACATGTTAAAATTTTATTGGTAGATATAGCAAATATAACAATAGCTTACCTTGGTACTTTTTGCAAAAACTTGGGTTTGCAAAATACTTTGTGCACATTATCTCATTTCAGTCTTGTAACAGCCCAGTGATGAAGCTATAAATGGAATTTATGCTTATCAGGTTTAGAGATGACATTAGATAAGGAAGAATAGCTAATGTGTTGGGTGACAGAATTGAGATTTAAAAATTTTGGTAGCCTAGAACAATGGAGCAAGGGGGTCACTGAACATCCCCTTATATGTCAAAATATTTAAAGCAACACTTTTTGTAGCAAAGAATTATAAACAAAGTTCATTCCCATCAATCAGGGATAAGCTAAACAAATTGTAGTACACAACTATAATTATATGTTACCATGCTATAAGAAAAAAAGTATGTAGCATTAATAAAAAAAAAAGAGTAGAAAAGACTAGCGTGAACCAATAGAGAGCAAAGGAAGCAGCACTAAGAAAACAGTACCTGTAGACATGATGACTACAGAGATGTAAATGGAAAGAACAATCAAAAGTGAATGTTGCAGAATAACAGAACAATCATGATCCCAAAGAAGCATCGTGGGAGGATATCTTCCCTTACTCCTTTGCAGAAGTAAAAGAACAATGGGTGTGGAAAATTTTATATATATATTTTCAGACATTTTTAGTACATCATTCTGTTTGCTGATTTTTCTCCTTCCTCTTTTTTTCTTTTTTTTTTCCCTTAAAGAAAAATTCTGGTACATAGGGGAAGAGGGATGGATCCAGAGAGAAATTTGTAAAATGTCAAAGCAAAAGATATTGATGACATCATTTAAAAATATGTTCAAAATACCAATTGCACCAATACAAAATGATTAAGATGAGGCTAGAAAACAGTCCATGTGAAAAAAGCCTTTCTTAAAAAAAAAAGACTCCAAGCTCAATATGAGTCAGTGGTATGACATGGTAAGTTACGAAGTTTATAAACTTATACTTACACAAAGAACCTGTGATTTCTGCTTAAGTCTCTGTGATTAAAAGATAAGTCTTTGGAGGTACCCTGGCACATACAGATTGAATGGCTGGCCCACAACCTACACAGCTTCTAAGTGTCAGAGGTAAGTCTTCCTGACTTCATGACCAATATCTCATTCAACTGCTTTCTGTTTCATAATGTGATTTAGCCATCCAGGGGCAAGACAGATAGTAGTCCCATTGCATTCTGCCCTAGTCAGAACAAAATAAACTTTTGTTCAGAGAGCCACAATGTTGAAGTGACATTGTTTTAGGTCTTTAGATAGAAGAGATTTGAAATTGTCTTATGAGAACACTTTGAAAGACTTGGTGAATGTCTAGCCTAGAGAAGAGAACATCTAGGTGGAACTTGACATCTGTGTTCAAATACAATATTTAAAGGGATGTTATATGGGAAATATAATGGATTTCTTTTTGGCCCTGGATGACATAAGTAGGATCAATGAGAGAAAGTTTCAAGGAGGCGGACTTTTATTCAAAATAAGGAGTGACTTCTCTCACAATCAGAATCGTCCAAACATTGAGTGGCCTCCAGTGGAAGAGAGTGAGTTTCCTTGAATTGGAGGTGTTCAAGTGAATGTTGAGTGACAATTTGGTGATATAGAGGGACTTCATCTTTCAAGAAGACATTGGAAAAGTTGATTTTTGAGTTTCCTCTCAATTCTATAATTTTTTGATTCTTTGAGAAATTTTCACTACACTTCTGGTAATGTCAGTTTTCAGTTCCTAAAATCAGGGACTCTGGAAATACCGATCACATTAGCAAATATTAGTTCCTCTGATGAACTAAAATGATATTCTTAAAAGACAGGTCTGGCCATGTCATCCCTTTGTTCATTAATCTCCAGTGGTAAGAAGCAAATTCTTTCTTTGATAATTAACGGTCATCATGACCCAACTCCAGTGTATCCTTCTGGATTTATTATACACAATTCATCTTTATTCTTGCTGTTATTCAGTGAATAATACTTATTAAGACCTTATTATGCTGCAGCCAGGTGGTTCAATGAATAGAGGACCAGGTCTGGAGATAGGAGGTCCTAGTTTCAAATCTGAACTCAGATATTTCCTGGAGGGTGACCCAAGGCAAGTCACTTAATCCCAAGTATTTAGTCTTTACTGCTTGTCTGCCATGGTAGCCAATATTTGGTAATATTTGCTAAGACAGAAGGTAAGTTGGTCTCCCCCCCCCCCCAAAGATCTTATTATGTGCCAGGAAATCCCCCATTAGGCAGAGTTAGCTCCTTTAAATTAGGTACTGCTTTTTGCCTTTCTTTATAATCCTAAAACATAGTGACTGGCACATAGTAGGTATTTAATAGATATTTGTTGATCTAATTTGGCTTCCTAAGTATTGGGGGCATGAAGAAAGACAAAAGGACCTTTTATAGTCATTGAAGGACATACAGTATCGCCTTCCCATTTCCATTCTTTTGCACTGGCTATCTCTCATTCTTGGAGCTTCTTTGGTTCCACTTAGATTTCCTAATTTCCTTTAAAACTCAACTCAAATACTACCTCCTCCCTGAGACCTTTTCCTTTTCGCCCAAACTGCTAGAACCTCCCTGCTAAAATTACATTGACTTGGTTTAGATCATTTTCATGTATTTCATACGTGTATTTGTTATTTTCCCCAATAAAATGTAATCTCCTTAAAAGTGGGGACCCCAGTACAACCCCCAGTACATAATAAGCACATTAATAAATGTTTGTAGATTGAGTAGTGGATGAACTTTCTAGAATACTGATCCTTAACCTAAGGCCCATGAGCTTTGTTCCTTTATATTTTGATAATTCTTTCAATGCAACTGGTTTCCTTTGTAATCCTGTGTATTTGATTTTACTCAAATAAGAAACAACATTCTGAGAAGCACTCATAGACTTCACAAGATTGTCAGAAGGGTCCATGGCACAAAATGAGTTCAAAATCCTTTAAAATCTGTCTTCATCTAGAAGTTCACCCTGAAAAAAATGGGCAACAGGAAAGATAAATTTTAAATGAGGAGAGGATGATTGGGTAAGGTCCAGGACATAAGGGATTATTATTTGGTTCTGGTGGGGAGCTATAGTTTAGAGTCTGGAGCAACCAAGAGTTCAAATGAGAGCATCAGGAGGCTTGTTGTGAGGGGAGCATCCAAGGCATATTTTCCCTATTTTGCAGTTTGGCTCAGGATTTTGTCCCAGGATTTTTTTCCTCCTTATTCTCAAATTCAGTGGTTCTGTAACAAGGAACAAGTTCTAGAATCTCCTCCCTCTAGGTAGGGGCAACATTGATGACAGTAATGTTGCAGATAATTGCTATTCCAGAAAGCCCCACATTTGCATTACTCTCCAGTGTTTTGTTTGCACACACACAGGAAAAATGTTGTTCCAAGAATTTTAACTTTCAACTTCACACTCTTAATTTTTAAAAGAATAATAATTACTCTGACTTATTCCTGGAATTTGGATGAGGATAAAGTTGAATCTTTACTTTGCTCTGTGTACCTCCATGTATAGCCAGATGTACGCGTATACACACAAGCTCCACTTGTAAGGATCTCTTTAAAACGTATTCACTAGAGATAATTATAGAGGTCTAACACTTCTGCTCTTCAATTAATGCTATAAAATTAATGGTCCTTCATTTTTATATCCAGTGCAAATGATCGTGTCATTTCCAACCGCATGCACTCTTCTTTTACCCAGAATGCGATTAGTCTCCTCTTTATACTGAATCTGAGCATGTGATCTTCTGGTGGGAGGCAGAAGCAGACCTTCTTGGTGCCATTTCAAAGGTTTTGTTATGAAATGTTCTTAAAAAGCAGAGTTTCACAGCTTGACATTGAAGCATGTCCAATGACTGATCTTTTAGGGTTGTGGCCTTAGGAGAGTGTGGATGGGAACCTGATGACAGCTCATAAATCTCCTGTTTTCAAGTGAGATTTGCCAGACATCACAATAAGCACATTTTCTAAACAAAGCCAGATCCTCATAAGATAATCTGCCAGGTGGTGTGCATGCAGTAGTATTCAAATACTATAACTACTATAATTCTACCCCGTTGCAAATTTACCTGAGGGACTGTCTGTTTGCAGAGTAGACAACACTGGATTTGCTTGGGAAGTTCTGAAAGCGAATCAGAAATAATGTATTTTTATTAGTGACTTAGGGAAAAAAAATTAGGTATGTGATGGCCCTTTCATTTCAAGGACTGATCACAAACGGCACTGAGTTCAAGGCTCTGTGGCATCCGAGTGACTAAAGAGCCTCCAGAAGGAAGCTCCTGTGTGTATGTGTGTGGGGGGGGCATGCGTGTGTGCAATCATTCATTTAGACACGTTACACATTTAGACATTTTTATATTTCTGGAAAATTAGACAAGTTGAAAAAAAATTACATAGTTTGAGTGCCCTCACACTCAGAATCAACATTCACACTCATTTGGAGTTTTCATCATATAATGGAACGCCATCTGGTACGTGAAGTCTTGGGGAAAGGTGTGTAAGTTTAGATGGGTTGGGGGAGAAGAAGGAGAGGAGGAAGTGAATGAAGGAATGTGATGAAGACGCTAAGACTCACATCCATGTAAAAAAAAGTAGGTGATTTCCAAGGTATCTAGTTGAATATATATCAATGGAACTCTTCTTCTGTCTAGGAAAGCCATGGTTGCCTCCATTGAATGAATGGACATATTTGCCAAAGCCAAGTGAACTAGGTGAGACAAAGATTCAGAGAATCCTTTCCTTTGATTCAATTTAAAAAATCACAATCTTGACTAGACATGGCTTGCTATATATACAGTGTGAAAACGGATAGCCAGAAATTATGTCTCAAGTAATCGTAAATGGAATATGTTTTACTGACTGAAGTTCTAGGTTTTGGTTATGTAAAAGGAGAAGATCTACCATACTCTTCCATCTGATCATAATAAAAACAAAAATAGGAACCAAACTACTACCTCTTGGTGTCATTGGATGCTTGTGTAACCACTCTACTAACTTCATTGCAACATCTATCTACTCCTTCCCCCCTCAAAAAAATTCCAATTTTAGAAATTCAGTCTTTAGAGTAGAATTTCTACTGACTTTATAATTCAAGGTGATGTCCACCATCATACCACCCATGGATTCAAATCAAGTAAAAAAGCATTTATTAAGCAACTACTATATGCCAGTCATTATACTAGTTGCAGCTGAAGCAAAGACAAAATGATCCTATTGCCCACAATGTGTGTGTGAAAATATTTGCATCAACATCTCTCTCTCTCTCTCTCTCTAAAGGACATTATGTGGTACATATAAAACTGGGGCTCAATTCTATTTGCATAAAACTCTCCTCATTAGTGAAAAATGGTTACTAGGTGCTCTGTCCTATGAAAGGGGAAGTAGAGTTGCCTAGAGCTATGGAAAAGAGAGATCCTGCTAAGTGTTACACTTTCTGAAAATAAATATTCTAAAAAATAACTAGGCTACCCTAAATGAAACCTGGTCCTTGACATTTGCAATGGACCCACATTTACTGGTACTATTATCCCTCCTTTTCTTATGTCTCCCTCTTCCTCTTACCCTTCTTCTTATTTCAAGGTTAAGATAATAAAAGCATCTGTCCCCAGAAAATTCATTCTGAGTTCCACCACAGACACAAAGCCAAATGAAAAGGGAATAGAAATGAGAGGCTGAATATATTCTATTTCTTTTAGACCTGCTGCTTGATTGACTTCAGGTGATTTGCTTGAATGGCTCTTGTCAAGCTCCTTCTCTCTCCCCTCTCTACTTGGTGACAGTCTCACTCCACCATATTAGACACACCTTTCATCTCTCTTTCATTTCCTGGTCCCAACCAGATAGTTGGATTCTTGGTCCCAATGACCTTGAATCCATTAAACAACAAGGACAACCTGCTCACCCAGGGAGATTCTGAATACTCTGCAACCAACTTGGTTTCTCAGTCTTCCTATTTTCTGGTCTTTGCTGTATATCCCTCCCCTTGGGTGCCAGCAAGGATTCCTTCCCCTGAAGTGGGAGGGAAACTTCTTTTATAAAGGTTCTGTAGATCTAATGATAAATCAGTTCCGTAATTCTACATCCCATTGCTTCCAAAGGGGAAACATTTTGTCCTAACCCTTTAGTATATTCACCCCATTTTGAAATGAAGTTCATGTTCCCGATTTGGAGGCTCACAATGGCATTTATAATTGGATTCAGTAGACAACATAGTGAAAAATCAGATTTTTTCCCAGTAAAAAATGATTTTAAGAATATAATTACCTAATAATTCCCAAGAAATGGTGAGATTTGCCATTTTTTCATAACTCATCTTAAACAGACCATTTTTTTCTTGAAGAAACTGAAAATAACACAAGGGAACCTCAGCCACTGCACACAGTTGAGCAGTGCAGACAGAGCACAGTGATTTCTGCAGCAACGTTAAACTGAAGTCATAACAATGGGTAATATTTTAATATAATGGAAAATGATCATTAACTTTTCTTGTAGAGAAGGAAATGAATTTCCTTATTGTACATACTCTGTGCAGAGTATGTGAGAGAAAATTTCAAAGGCTATTCTATCTAACCAGAAATAGGCTTCAAGTACCATCGTGACACACAGAATCAGATGTCTGCAGAATTTAACAAATACATCATCTGAGGAAGAATGAGGTTAAACCACTCAAGAAATATATGTAAATGAATTTGAGGCTTTCAGGGCGATTCATCTCATATAGCAACAAGGTGCTTTTCTCTAGAAAAAGAGCTTTTAGAAGATCTCAGGTAACTCTTCACCTTTATTATTCTCCCCTGACCCACACTCTTAAAGTGTCTGTCCTACAATAGTACTGTGAAATTCTTTTCACTAAAACTATGCCCAGGTATTGAGTACATGTGTACCTTTATTGAATGTCCCTTATAAAACTTGGCTATAAGAGCACACACACACACACACACACACACACACACACACACACACACACACACACACACACAAATCCTGTCTACCCTTAGGATTTTCCCATAAAGACTCATAGGAATACTGAATCCATTAGGGAATAGAAATGATAGGCAGAGAGAAAATGAATTCACATTCTCCCTGTCTCTCTCTGTCCCCCCCC
>NC_058130.1:355734124-355747357 GCF_016433145.1 Gracilinanus agilis | reverse complement strand
TCCCTTCCTTCCTTCCTTCCTCCCTCCCTCCCTCCTTCCCTTCCTTCCTTCCTTCCTTCCTCCCTCCCTCCTTCCCTTCCTTCCTTCCTTCCTTCCTTCCTTCCTTCCTTCCTTCCTTCCTTCCTTCCTTCCTTCCTTCCTTTCTTCCTTCCTTCCTTCCTCCCTTCCAGGGTTGTGTGTGTGTGTGTATGTGTGTGTGCATGTGTGTGAGTGTGTGCATGTGCCCATGTGCATGTATATTTGTATAAGGGTAATAATAAATATTCAACTCAGGGTAGTACTCCAAGTTTGAAAGACTATATTGGGGAAGGATTTCCTTTAGGAAGTCTTAGGGAATCTCTATGGAGGCAGAGGCCAGCTACCAAACACTTATTTGACCTTGTCCCCTCCCTTCTCCTCTAGGATCTTGTCCTTTTATCTATCCCCCATTCCTCTAATTTTTAACATATATTTATCCAGGGGTTATTTCTTTGTTGCCTAAAAGAACACCCCTATCTTTCCTATCCTTAATAAGACTTTACTTGGCCTTGCCATGCTCAAGCTACCATCCTATATCTTTCCTATTTTACCCAGCCAATGCCCTTGAAAAATGCTATCTACACTCATTTCCTTCACTTTCTCGATTTCCACACACTTTTCAAACCCCTACAATCTGGCTTTTGTATCCACTATTCAAGGGAACCTGCTCTTTCCAAGATCATCAAAGATGACTTTATAACTGGTATTTGACACTTTGGAGGGCAGAGGTTTCATTTCCTTTTTGCCTTTGAATTGCTAGCTGCTGGGTTTGCTCTATACCTGGCAAATAGGATGAGAATTATTGACCATGCCTTCTTTCTGGATTATTTCTACTTCCTGGGTTTTCATGACAATTTTTTGTCAAGGTTCGCTTCCTACCTGTTGGACTATACATTTATAATGTTTTGCTAGATCATGATTCAGATCCTGCCCTTTGATTGTGGGTGTATCCTGGAGATCTATCCTTGACTCTCTCCTTGCTCCATGTAAATGAATCTCAGATCTACATACCTAGTCCTTAACCTTCTCCTAAATTCCAAATCTATATCTCTACTTGGATAGTCAACAGACATCTCACATTCAATATATACATTATCTCTCACCCCAAATTTTCCCTTCTTTCTAAATTTCTTATTTTTGTTGAGAGTATCATCATCATTCTTGCAGTCCTTCATCTAGGAGTCATTCTGGACTCTATTGTCTCTCTTGTCCCCTATATCCCATCAGTTATTCTGGCTGCTTAACATCTCTCTCATCTACCACTTTTTCTCTAATTATACTATAACCATCCTAGCCTGGACTACTGTATTAATCTTTTGATTGGGCTCTCTGCCTGAATTTTCTCATTTCTCCTGGTCATCCTCCATATAACTACCAAATGGATTTTCCTAAAAATGCTGACCATGTTGCTCCCCTGCTCAAGAAGCTCCAATGGCTCCCTCTTACCTCTAAGGATTAAATATAAAATCCTCCATTTGTTATTTCATAGCCCTTCACTGTCTCACTGCAGCCTAGCTTTCCACACTGATGGCACATTATTCCCCATTATACCCATTATGCTTCAGTCAGACTGTTCTACTTGATGCTTCCTCTACATGATAATCTAGCTCCTATGACTTATGCCTTTGCACAAAATGCTTCCTGTTCTTAGAATGCTCTCCCTTCTTTCTTCTCCTTCTTGGAAACTCTGGTTACTTCAAAGGTCCACTCAAATACTTTCTTCTTCCAGAGATGTTTCCTGGTTACTCCATTTATCAGGGCAGAGGTCACCAAGTACTTATTTTTTTTAAAACCCTTATCTTTCACCTTAAAATGAATACTGCTGGTTCCAATATAATTGTTTCCAAGGGAGAAGACCAGTAAGGGCTATGCAATGGGCGTTAAGTGACTTTCCTACCATCATATAGCTAGGAAGTGTCCAAGGTCAGATTTGAGCCCAGGACCTCCCATCTCTAGGCCTTGCTCTCAATCCACTGGGCCACCTGGCTGCCCTTTGAACCATATTTTGTTTATATTTTATATGTACGTTTCTGTGAATATGTTGTATTCCCCTAGTAGAATGTAAGCTCCTTGAGGGTAGGGATAGTCGCATTTTCATATTTATATCCCTAGCACTTTGTATACTCTCTGGCACATAGTAGGTACTTAAATAAATGAAATTCTAATTGATGGAATTTGTTGTTTAGCTATTAATATAATAATGCATAAAGTATATAATAGAATAATAAAAATATCAGGTGTTGAGGGATCTTGCTCTGAGTCAGGAGAGAGATTGTCCAGGCAAGTAATATAGCTCTTTGAAATGTTAAAATATGAGGAAAATTGCTAAACCCTCTTACTGCTACCATCAAGGCTATCTACAACTTACATCATAATTTAAAAAAAATCAAAATTCTTTTATGGCTCTACAGGTGGTTAGCAGCAATCAGCTCAATGACAGTTTATACTCCATAACCCTTCCCTCCCTCCCTCCCTCCTCCTCCACTCCCTGGAAAGCTTGAGGAAGGGAGATTGTGTGATCTCCTGACTGTATTAAAGGCAGCTTCCTTTATGAAATCCTCAAAATATTCTAGTAATTCTTGCAGTGGATCCCTCCCTCTGTCCCCTCCTCCTCCTCTCAATGTGGCAAAGGGGATATTAGAATGCATCATCTAGACACTATTCAGATGCATTCTTGCATTCATGCCAACATGTCTGATGATAGCTATGCTTGGCTTCATGTCTGTCCTGGGACATGCACTGCCTGGCAACATATTCCCTTTTTTGTGAGCTTCTTTGGAGAGCCTAGGATATTTGTTATCATCAGAGAGAAAATAGCTTTTGGCTTCTTTTGAAGATAATCTCAATAAGCAGCAAAATGAAACCTGAGTTCCTAAATCTGATATTAGCACTCAGTATCATCATGATTTGCCAGTACCATTTGGGGACACTCATTTTACTAAATAAATTGGACTTAAGCAGAAATAACTGGGTAGGAAAAGGGAGACAATACTCAACATTTAAGAAGTTTTAAGAACTCCCTTTCCTTTCCTTTTCATTCTTGCCTTGCATATGAATTTCAACTTTTTAATACCTCTTCCCCCTCCTACCAGAGTACTCCAATGAAAGATCCTGTGATATAACATAAGTTGTGGAAACTTATCTAGAAAACGCTAAATGAGACTTTCAAAGAGACTATGTAAGATGCAAAAACAGAGATGGAAAAGAGATAATGGTACTGATGGAAGGAGAAGAAAAGCTGGATTTACCAACTTTTGGTGGGGGGAACAGGAACTCTGCTGTTTCCAGGTTTAGTAGAATATCCCTAGTGTATGCTCAAAAAATAAGAGTTTTTTAGGGGTTTGGAATAACCTCAACATTCATGTGTATGATTTTCTTTTGTTCATAGGCCGAGGCTTTATAATATTCTTTGGCAGGCATCCACAGTTCCATACGTTTTGGGGAAGTGGGAACACTCAATGTTACAGTTAAAGGGAGTAAAGTCTTATTACTTCCTAATGTCCCTATTGACTGGGACTATTTTTGAAGAAAACATTCCCATAGTAGGTGTGTTCAAGGGGACCCTAAAGCACAACTGAAGAAAACTCTTGAGCTTATGTCTTTTTTTAATAAAAAATTATTGAATTATTGATTTTTTAATATTGCTATCACTTTTTAGTAATGTTCTGCTCCCTCCAACTCTTCCTTGCAACAAAAAAGAATAATTAAGAAAAAACAAGCCAATATATTAGCCACATCTAAGAATTTTCTGCATGTAGATTTCCATCTTTCTATTGAGAAGAGGGAGAAAGGCTTCACTATCAGTTTTTTGATGTCACAATTGCTCACTGCAATGATTAGAATTCTAATGTCTTTCAAATTTGTTTTTCCTTACATTATTATGAGCATTTTGTAGATCATTTTCTCGGTTCTGCTTATTTCACTCTATATTTGTCCATATTTGTCTTCCTAAGCTTCTCTGATTACTTTATATTCTTTATGTTGATTATTTTTATGGTAAAATAATATTTCATTGTATTTCCATGCCACGAGTTGTTTTATCATTCCCCCATTGACAGGCATTCATTTTGTTTTCGGTTCTTTGCCACTGCAAAAGGGCTAATACAAATGTTTGTATGAGCAGAATATTATTACTTCTGATTTTTTTCAAGTTGAATGACAAAATAGTGAAATTAGTAGTTCTTATGAAACATGCAAAAAAAAGCCCAACAAGCCAGGTACAGGATGAAATTGGATCAAATATAGAATCCATTTGTGATATGACCTACCTGGATGCCCTGTTTCCCTGCAACAAGGATTGATTTTTTTTCCTTAAAAGGCAATAAAACTGACAATGAGACCTCCATTTCCCTTGATGCAGTTTCCTGGTCACTTTAGGGTATAAAAAGTCCCATCTGCTTGGAGTTGGGGCCCCTTTCATTTGGTGTATGTCTGAAGACCACATCAGTCATCATACCCTGCCCTGCCAATCAGTCATGTTTCCTCATGCAGATGATATGAGCCATGGTTATCCTTATCCACCTGGTATGTGCCACCAATTCTTTATTATGTGAAAGCAAAATAAACCTTTTTTTGTTAAGTGCTCAATGACATATGAATATTTCATTTTGTCTCCTTATCAAAGGACAGTGTCTTAAATATTAGAAATGGAAGGGACATGAGAGATCATCTAGTCAAAACAATTCACTTTCTATATGAGGAAATAAGACCTTAAGAGTTGGAGTTGCCTAAAGCCACACAACTAGATAGAGAAACCCAGGATACCCAACCATCACCTGTGCTACTCGCCATTTGGGCAAGGTTTGATTTGTTCTCTTTGGCTTAAGGGACAGATATTGATCCTAGTGGTTTTGAAAAGACCTAAGAGGTTAGGGGCAGCTGGGTAGCTCAGTAGAGTGAGAGTCAGGCCTAGAGATGGGAGGTCCTAGGTTCAAATCCGGTCTCAGACACTTCCCAGCTGTGTGACCCTGGGCAAGTCACTTGACCCCCATTGCCTATCCCTTACCGATCTTCCACCTATAAGTCAATACACAGAAGTTAAGGGTTTAAAATTTTAAAAAAAGACCTAAGAGGTTGTATAGAGAGGGACAGGGGTCATGGAACACTGAAGATTTCTGCCTAAGCCCAACAATGGGCAGTTTTATATCTTAACCCCAAAATAATGGTTTGTGATTAATAGAGAATATAAAACACCTTATCTATTAAGTTGGCCTCTGCTTAGAGGGACAACATGTTATAGTAGATGGAGTGCTGGGCTGGGAGTCAGGAAGAGCTGAGCTCAAAGTCTTGATTTTAGCCCTCACTAATTAGCTGTGCGAACTTGGGCAAGTCCTTGAACCTCAATATACTTTAGTTTTGGCTTCTGTAAAATATAGATGATGATATTCATACTCATAAGACCTACCTCACATGATGGAGGAGGTGTCTGTAATTCCATGACATAGGGGGCTCCCTTATCAGGAAAGTCCCTTTCTTTACCAATAGAGGATGGCATTATTTATGCAATTTATAGATTTAATTGCCTAGAGCAGAGGTGTTCAACACATGGCACAGAACACTGAGTATGGGTAGAACTAGATTAAAATGGAATTGGAAAATGTTTAACAAGATAAATAAAATACAGTAGAATGCAGATAATATTGCATTTTAAGGCTAATTTCAATATGCAACCCATTAGGAATCCTTATATATGGATTGCTGGACTTCCTTTCTATTTGGTTTTGATACCATGGCCTAGAACATTCCAAGAGGTTAAGTGACTTAGTCAGGCTCAAAAGCCAGTATATATCAGAGGAGAGGCTGAAACCTAGGCTTTCCTGGCTCTGAGAAAAGCTCTTTATGTACTATTCCACAGTGACTAGGTAGATAGGCAGGTGAGGGGAGAGAGAGAGAGAGAGAGAGAGAGAGAGAGAGAGAGAGAGAGAGAGAGAGAGAGATAGTTATGTAAGTAGATAGATAAGTAGGTAGGTAGATAGATAGATAGACAGATAGCACCGAGTACAAAAAAAGGCTAGAAAGATAAGGAAGAAAAACCCATTGACTTAGAGAGGAAAGAAATATAAAGGAATATGGAAAAGTATCCAAAGGAACATGGATAGATGCCATGCAATTCTAGGAAGTGGATAGTGTTTTGGTTGTTATTGTTGTTCTTGGTGATAGTGGTGGGGTATGTATGGATTTGTGGATGTGGATATGTGTGTTAAAGCTGCCTCACAGTAAAACAGAAACAAAAAGAGCATACCCAGTTCTTTTCTAATCTCCCAGATGCTTGTGGGAGATTTTTTAGGTTACTTTTTATACATTTACTTCTTATACATTTTATGTGTGTGTGAGAGAGAAAGACAGACAGACAGACAGAGAGGGAGAGACAGACAGAGATAGGGAGAGAGAGAGAGAAATTTCCTGATGGATTATAAGTTTTTGAGTATGAAGATTTTCGCTGACGTTTTTGTTTCTTCAGCAATTGGTACAGTGGCAAATATTAGATGCAATAATTTTTGTTGATTGACAGTCTCTTTCAAGGCCTTAGGACTAATACTTGATTCAGTATCTTCCGTTCCCCAAATCATGCTTTTTAACAAATTCCAAGGCCCTCTGACCAACTGTCTCTCATGTATTGTCATACTTCTTGTTCTTGGGGAGGGATGAATAGTATGTAAGTGACTATAGACCAGCCTTGACCTTTATCGGGTTAGAAGAGGTGCCCTTTGGAACTGATGCAATGACTCTGAGTTTTCTTCTTTAGAGTTATAGAATTTTCAGTGGCTGTTACTATCCTAATATGGACTTATAGTGAGAGAGATAAAGCTTGGACCTTCTGCTTCACTGATAATGTTGGTCACTTGCTTCAGTTGTGTCCCACTCTTCATAATCTCATTTGAAATTATCTTGGAAAAGTTATTGGAGGGGCTTTTATTTCCTTCTCTAGGTTATTTGACAAATGAGGAAACTGAGGCAAACAGGGGGTATGTGATTTGCCCAGGTTCACACAGCTAGTAAATGTCTCAGGCTGGATTTGAATTCAGCTCTTCCTGACTCCAGGCCTGGTGCTCTATCCTCTGAGCCAACTCCCAAAATGAGGAAACTCCCTTTATCATGCAGGTAGTATTTTCCTTGCAACCTAGAGTCTTAGTTGTCTTGAGTAGAGGTATCGAATTCTCATCTCATGCATGGGGCAAATAGCCAGCAGAATTTCAAAGAACAACAGGATCAGATTAAAATGTAATTGGGAAGTGCTGAGCAAAATAAATAAAAATTCAATACAACATAGTCTTAACTTGTGGTTCTTTAAGTCAATATGCTTTTTTGAGCATATTTCTATTTGAGTTTGACAACCGTTGGAGTATTAAGAGGTTAAATGGCTTGTCAACATGCATCAGAGGGAGAATTGAACCCAGGACTCCCTGGCTCAAAGAATAGCTTTCTTGCTACTAGACTGGATTACCTCTTAAGATCAGGTACACAGTGGATAGAGTGCCAGGCATGGATGTAGGAAGACCTGAGTTCAAGTCCAGTCTTAGATATTTATTATCTCTGTGACCCTAATCAAGTAAATAACCCTTGTTTGCCTTAGTTTCCTCATTTATAAAATGAGCTGGAGAAATAAATGGCAAAGCATTCTAGTATCTTTGCCAATAAGACTCCAAAAGGTGTCAGGAAGAGTTGGACACACACACACACACACCTCTCAAGAACCATGGAAATAGCACAAAAAAAGGACACAGCTGAAGAAAGCTGTTTTCTAGCATATGGAGAGCAACAATTTACTCCTATCTAAATATATTAACAGGGTGGCACATATTTATTATTTTTTTATTTAAGTTTAGTTTTTAAACCCTTACCTTCCATCTTCGAATGAATACTTTGTATTGGTTCCAAGGTAGAAGAGTGGTAAGGGCTAGGCAATGGGAGTTAAGTGACTTGCCCAGGGTCATACAGCTAGGAAGTGTCTGAGGCCAGATTTAAACCCAGGACCTCCCATCTCTAGTCCTGGCTCTCAATCCACTGAGCCACCCAGCTGCCCCATACATTTATTTTTTATTGTACCTCACAACCTGGTATTTCTACCAGAAAATGATGAAATCCTAATCAGTTTTCTCTTGATCACATGCCCCATCTGTGTGAGAGGGGTGTTTAGTTGTACCACAGACCTATAAATACAAACCAAAATCTCTTTCCATCCCTCTGATGGGCTCCCTCTGAAGGCTGACCCTGAGTTTTATTTCTCTCCCTGAACCTTGAATCCAAAGCCGAGAAATGCTGCTGCTCCTGAAGTCTGTGTCCTTTCAGAAGTCAGTTTCATGTTGGACTACATGCAATAAAGGATGTTGACTCTATAGCTTTAAAATATATTGATGATTTTAAAGAATTACATACATCTGTACATCTGTATAGCCACATGTGTGTCTGTGTGTATATCTATCTACATCTACATCTACATACATACATATATGTCATACTGAAAGTGATTGAATCACCTCAGGGCTTGGGGGTAATCCTTCCTCTCCTCACCAAAGCTGAGTAATTAAAATCCATAAATGAGATCTAGCAAAATCAGCACATGTTAGGATCAATAAAATCACAATTGAAAGGGATGAGCCTCACACTGCCCTGAAGGTCAACAGACTGGGGCTCTGCCAAACCAGAGCAGGCAAGAAATTCCACACGAGAGTGGCCTCCAAGAAAAACACTCTGCCTCCAGTTCCCTTGAAGGAGGAATTTCAGAACTGTCAGCGGGAGTACGTCAAAGGATTTTAATTGATGTGATGGAGCTGGGGGGAGGAGGCAGTCTTTGAGGTAGCTACTGGGCCAAATCATTTAGGGATTTTTAGGTCATAGTCAGCATCTTGCCTTTTACTCAGAAGCAAATAAACTCTTGCTTCTAAGCCTGGGGACAACGATGGTGCAGTGGAAATAGCGTTGGTTCTGTGTGACCTTGGACAACTCTGCTTTTTGGGACTTGACTTTAGTCCTCTGTAACATGGAGAGTTTGAATGATCTCTGAGGTTCCTTCTCTAAATCTAGGATTTTATGATCTCTGAGGCACATGTATCTATGGAGTCTATCACGTATTAATCAACAAGTATTTATTAAGCATCTACTATGTGCTAGATGAGATCACAAAAAGGATATATTGTCCCTGTTCTCAGGGAACTTATATTCTATTGGGTAATGTAACATCCATGATCCTGAGAGGGGTTAAGGCTGCTCCCTTGGAGTTCTGGGGGGCACCAGGGATATTTCAGGATCGTGGATATTACAGTAGACAACATGTACATACAGAATAATTATAAATGTAAACACAAGGTAGTTGAAGGAGAAAGAACACTAGCAATTGGAGAGGGAAAATCAGGAAGGGTTTCATGTGGATGATAGCCCTTGAGCTGAGTCTTGAAGGAAGGAAGTGTATATTCTGTCCCACTCAGCTCTGTATGACGAAGAACCAAGTTGCCTTCTAGAGCCATGGTGAGAAGTAGGAGCCTCGGGCAGCACCAGGGACAGGGGCAAAGATTTATCTGTGCCTGCAATCATGAGTCAAAACAGAGAGAGCTCAATTTCTAATCAAGTGGATCTTGATGGTGCCTGAATGGTGACCTGAGGACAATGGGGCTGCTGTCTTCATCTATCAGGATTTTGACAGCAAAGGTAGGAGTAGTGGGTTTTCAGATGGGAGAACTCTAATTTCTTCCTTATGGCCTCTAGGATATGATATAAATTTCTGTTGAGCTTTTAAAGCCTTTCACAATTGTCTCCAATATGTCTTCCAGCCTCATTGGATGTTACTTCCTCTCCTTCACTCTGTGATGCAGACTAATTATCCTTTTCTGTTTTTTCCACCTGCCATTCCATCTATTGTTTCTCTGCCTTTGCATTCCAACTGTCCCTCAGGCCTTGGAATGCTGTCTGTTCTGGCCTATCCTTCTGCATAGAGTTCCCATTCTTTTTCAAGACTCAACTCAACCACCATCAACTTCCTGATCTCTTCAGTTGTGTCCTATCTCCCAAATGACCTGCTATTCAATCACTTTGTATTTTCACACATTCTCTTTATATTTATTGTATATATAGTTCATATGGACATTTGTCTAAGTCCCATTGAAATAAAAGTTTCTTGTTATTAGAGATTATTTCTTTTCTTTTATTTGTATCCCCAGTACCTAGCACAATGTCTAGGATGTAGGCAAGCAATTATATTCTATTGGGTAGTGTCACATCCATGATCCTGAGAGGGGTTAAGGCTGCTCCCTTGGAGTTCTGGGGGGCACCATGGAATTCTGTGATGCAGCCTTTGGTAATTGCTATCTGACAACTATAACTATGGGATCTGAACAGTCTGAATTTTTGTGTCATTTTAATAAATTTGTAGTTTTGTTTGATTATTGGGCAAATGTAGGAGAAAAGCAAAGTATAAGTCACAATTCTGCTGTATGAGCAGAGATCAGGTATGAAGTAGTGATAAGTCAAACCAGTTCATTAATATGGTAGCAGCTGTAAAATAAGGTTTTGCTACCCTTAGTAGGCTTCAACTCCTACAGACAGAAAGACCTGGGTTCAAATCTGAATTCAGATACTAGCTGTATGACCCCAGGCAAGTCATTTAATCTGTTTGCCTCAGTTTCTTCATCTGTAAAGTGGGGATAATAATAGTACCGATCACCCAGGGTTGTGTGAATATCAAATAAGATAATTGTAAAGCACTTAGCACGATGCCTGACACATAGTTAAGTGCTACATAAATGTCAGTTAACATCATCCTCATCATTATTATCTACTATGTGCCAGGCACTAAAGATACAGAGGTAAAAAAATAAAATAGTTCCTGTCCTCAGTGTGCTTTATGTTCTCCTGGATATGCTTTAGAAATATAGAATTCAATCGAAATAATAAGAAATGGAAGTAGATAGATAGTGAGGCTAATTGGTGGATGATTTTGAAGCCTCCTTAAAAAGGAGTATGAATTTGATGATGGAGGTCATGGGGTGCTACTGTGTCTTCCATACCTCATCAGTCAGAATCACAGCATTCTGCTCCTACAGCTGCTGGTTCTAGGCAGTCTTTCCAAGTCAAGCTGCATGAGGGTCAGTTTAAGGCATTGAAGGTACTTGAGCAGAGATGCACAGAAAAGAGTAAGGGAATGGGGAGCACAGACAAATAAACTTCAGGAATTGGGAAAAACATACATTAAATAGAATACAGTTCATCCCTTGCTCCACCAGCCCAAGAAGCCTTGAAACTAAAGAAAGTTTGCTGAAAAGGGTTAGCTAAATAATGCCTTACAGTCTTGAGTAAAGACCTCAGATGCCTAATTCACAGGAGAGACATGCAACTTAGTACTCTTTTTTCCAAGAAGAGACAGGGGGACAGAGACTTGATACCTAAAACACCTAGAGGGGAAGAGGAAGGGAATATACATTTAGAGAGTGTCTACTGGGTCCCAGGCACTGCACCAAGAACTTCACAAATATTAACTCATGATGCCAGTGCTCAAAAGCCATATCCAATAGCTTCATGAAAAACATTTTTTAAAAATCTGGCTGTCATTTCTTTTACCCAAGGGGGAGAGGGACAGTCACAGGAAAGCAACAGTTAGACATGGAGTGAGCCCTAGCTGACTGGTTTATATAGATAGAATAATAGATTTGAGCTGAGATCATCTTGCCCAACTTTTTCATTTTACACTGGAAGAAACTGAGGCTCTTAGAAATAAGTTTACTTTTCCAAGGTAGGCTAATAAATAGTAAAACAAAGAAAGCCTATTCACCAACAGTAGAAATCTGATCTTTGAAGCAAAGACACTAGTCCAGAGCAGTGGGTCAAAAAGTATATCACCAATGGAGACAAAAAAAGAATATTCAGTGTGCACTCAGTCAATGTCTATGCAGAGGAAGGGATCATCCTAGTTGAAGGAAAATATCTCAAGGAAGCAAATCTAGAAAGCAAAGATTATCAATTCAGATGAAGATCAATTTCTAGGACATACTATTCAAAAGAGCCTTGAATATTGATTGCAGGTGCTTTAATAAATGCTTAAAAAGCTAGGTGGCAAAGTGAATAGAATGCTGAGCCTGGAACAAGGAAGATCTGAGTTCAATTCTGATCTTGGTCACTTACTGACTCGGTGACACTGGGCAAGTCCCTTAACCTTTTTTGCCTCAGTTTTCTTATCTGTAAAAATGAGCTAGAAAAGGAAAGAGCAAACACTTCAAGATTTTTTATAAGAAAACCCCAGTTAGAGTTTCCATTTCTTGAGGAATAAATAGGGTGGTTAACTTATAAGAATAATAATGACACATTTATAGAATACTTTCATTAGAACAATCCTGAAAGGTAAGTAGTACAAGTTCTTATCATGCTCATTTTACAGATCAAGAAACTGAGGTTCAGAAGAATTAAGTGATTTGCTCATGGACACATTGCTAATGTGAGAGAGCCAGGATCCGAATACCTCCCAACTCCAAGCTACTGTTTTCATTAAGTACAACCTAGAACTCTGCCCGTGGACCTATTATTTCACTGATATGGATAGGTGGATACTTCCTATTGGGTCTGAGTTACACATACCCTCCCCTATATGTACATACATATATTTTTTTGAACATGAATGTAATTGGATCTATATGAGTATGGGTGTGTATACACACACACATACATATATACACACATACACACATATATATATATATGTGTGTGAGTGTATACATATATACCTCCTGTATATACTCAATTATACTCAGGTTCAAAATTACACACGTGTTTATATGTATGTACATACATATCTATACCTATATAGACCCAATTATACTAAGGTTCAAAATTATGTATATACATATAGGTATGTGTGTGTATATATGTGTGTGTATACACACAGAACCAATTCAAAATTACATGATATATTATTTGTGTGTATTACACATGCATGTATGTATACATACATGCTCTACATTCACATGTACATACATATATAATTTTGCAATAAACATCAAGTAAAATAAGCATTTCCATATGTAAAGTAGAACAGAAAAAGATATTATATATAAGACAAAAAGTCTTAGTTCAGTTTAAAGCTTTAATATCTTCTAAAGAGCTAAATTTTCTTCAGTCCTTCCTTCTGATTTCTCCAATGAATTCTTTTAAAATGTATTTCCTTCCTTCCTTCCTTCCTTCCTTCCTTCCTTCCTTCCTTCCTTCCTTCCTTCCTTCCTTCCTTCCTTCCTT
>NC_058130.1:355684686-355733751 GCF_016433145.1 Gracilinanus agilis | reverse complement strand
TTTCTTTCTTTCTTTCTTTCTTTCTTTCTTCCTTCCTTCCTTCCTTCCTTCCTTCCTTCCTTCCTTCCTTCTCCAGAGCAATGATGGCAAACATTGTAGAGACTACATGTTGTGCCCCCCCAGAGACCCTATGCCATGCACCCCACGCCCCCCACCTTATCCCAGACAGAGGAGTAAGAGGGGAGTAAGTCTTTTCTGGATAATTTAGTATCTAGACTTTTTTTTGGCCTATGTGCTGTGGCATTTTATTTATATTAGTTTAGCTTTTTTAGAAAATAGAATTTCTCTCTCTCCTCATCCCCTGAAATTGGGGATAGCCCATTCAAATACCCTATTCATTTTTTTTGAAACCCTTACCTTACATCCTGGAATCAGTACTGTGTATTGGTTCCAAGGCAGAAGAGTGGTAAGAATTAGGCATTGGGGGGGCTAAGTGACTTACCCAGGATTACACAGTTAGGAAACGGCTACAGCCACATTTGAACCCAAGATCTCCTATCTCTAGGCCTGGTCCTCAATCTACTGAGCCACCTAGCTACCTCCCTAGTCTATTCATGTTTAAGCCCAAGTACAAATGGGTACCAAGTAGTTGAGTCTCTGTTGACAAGGTAGTGGGTTTAGGAAGAGTCCCTCCAGTTCTCTTCCACACAAGAAAAACTCATGACACTAATGGGGAAATCATGGTGTTATGACTGAAGTGAAGGTAACTATTTGTGTCATGTTTACTTCCCCCAGAAATTCTGCTCACTTTTCTGACAACTGTTCACTTCATCTATCATCTCAGGTCCTTGTCTATGCAGCATCTGCTTAGCTAGGCACAGCCAAATTGTTGCCATTCCTATTTTCTTTCTAGTTCTTGTATTTTTTGTCATTTGACAGGTAACTGACTTGACTAGCTCACCCAGTTCTTCATCTAATCCAACAGACATGGTGTGGTACAAGGGAGATGTGCTGGATTTGGATTTAAAAGACCCAAGGTCAAATTCTGGTAGTACCACTTAAGACTGTAACAGTCCCATGAGAGGCAACTAACTTCCTTGGGCCTCAGTTTCCACATCTGAGAAAAAATATTAGACTAAAAGTCCTCAAAGATTCCTATCTTCTTAAAATCTATGATTCAAGATACTGGAGAGGACTTTGCTTTCCCCACATGCTTCACCCTACTAGCAATCCTTGTTTTTTTTTTAAATCAATATCCATGACACATGGAAAAATAAAATCCTTTCTGGTATCTTCTATAAGTTTAATAAGAAGTTTGAAGAGGTCTCAGCTACACTGGCAAGTAAGATTCTCCAGTCTCTTGCCAGCCCTCAAGAAAACTGTCCCTTGATCTGCTGGGCTCAACCCAATAAAATCAGGCTAGAGAAAGATATGGCTTTCTAGGGCTCACCCAGTATAAGTCCCATCTTCATCAGGGATTCAAAGTCTACCAATGAATCACAATCTCCAACTTTTTCATTTCTTCTCAGGAGAATAAAAGAACAGGATCTGGAAAGAGTACAGAGGATATAGTGGTTGGGAAAGGGGGGATATTCCTGAGACCTGGCAAAGGGAAGGAATAGGATCATCAAAAGCTGGCTGAGAAACCATTCTGAAGTTTTTTCAATGAAGTACTCAAAGTGATGGTTAGGTGCCGTCATTTCTCCAGATGGTAGTGTCCGCTCCTCCCAAATTCTGAAAGCATACTTTGTTGATCGACAGTTGCAGAAATCTCAAAGTAATAGGACCAAGATTAAGAGTAATGATGGGGTACCAGGCTGAATTTGGTTTAAGGTGGGATAGGCCCCTCTAGTCTGCAATGGGAGTCACTTTCATTCCTTGAAAAGTGAAGGAAACCCCCCTTACCTTGGACTCAGATTTGGTAATATCAAGGGGATGTGCAGTATTGGTTAACTCCTCTCATTATTTCCTTGATGCTCCAGGTCAATTCTACAAATAGAGAGAACTATGATTTTACCATGAAGCCAATAGCCCCTCCATATCCCTAAATTTCTCCTTTTTCAGGTATTCTGAGATTTCATGCATAAAGAGATGCATTTAGGTTGACAAATATTCCTGAGAAAGTTCAAGAATGTGTGTGTGTGTGTGTGTGTGTGTGTGTGCTCAAGCGCGCGAGTGTTGGGCACTATCATCATACATTTCTGTAGGAATGGAAGTTGTGATGGTGTAGGGAGGAGAGGGAGAGCTGGATTCCCCCTGCTTCCCAGCATCACTGAAGTTCAATCACCAGCCAGGCAGATTGACCCTACTTCTCCCACTGGGGCTCTACTCTGAAACAAAACAAAGAAAAATGTGCAAACAAACAACCGACCACAAACTTAGGTCAACGGAAGAATTCCCAGGGGAGCGAGCGGACAGCCATTTCCTTGCGGGTCCCCCCGCCCAGGTGAGAAGATTGTCCCATCCTCGAAACACTAGAGGGGCTGGTATTGTGGGAGGAGGAGAGTTGCGCTCTGACTGCATTTTAAATGTCTCTCCCGGAGCTGCTTACACAGAGGACCATGCATGGCAGTCGCTGTTCAACACCTGTCTCCAAAGCACAAAGGGCTGTAGCAAGCCTCCTGGGATTTGAACTTGAGGTTTGAGTTGCTGCTCAGCTGCTGTTTAGGCCGAGGACTCATTCCCTCCAGCAAACAGGCTCTTGCTCCAGATAGGCAAGCCGTTCCCTTGCTCCTAGTTCATCCTCTCTGCCGTGAGCCGTGATGAGCTAAGTTTCTCCATGTGGGAGGGATCTGACACATCCCACTAAGCTGACACGTCCTGCAGGCTAGCCTAGGGAGCCATATCACTCGGCGCTTCTAGGAGAAAATCCCAGAGGTAACTCACTCATCAGAATAGAAGTGCTGCGGCTTCAGATACCGGGAAGGCAGGCAGGCAGGCAGTGGGGCTGTGCCGCGTAGGTGTCAGCTTGGAGATACAGTGAAGGATGTGCCCTGCACAAATTTTAAATATTCAAGCAGAAAATGGCTAGAAATGCCATTCGACGTTGACAGCCTGTTAGATCTGGAAGGGGCCTTGGAGGCCGTTTTATTCTCCTCCACACACTTTACAAATGAGGAAACTCAGATCTGGAGAAGTCAAAGGTCACATAACTAGTCAGCAACAGAAGTGAGATCATAACTCAAGACTCCTGACTCCTACCGCTGGATAGTCTTACTACTGTAGAATACATTCCTTATATTTGTGGGGAGAAGAAAAAAAAAAAAAAAGAAAGCTTGCTTCCTTTCTACATATACATGCAAAGTGGTTCCACCATTTTCTCATTTAATATGCCTATGCTCACCAAAATGCCATACTAGCGAATGCCCTTGGGGCATGAAGCTCCTGCTGAGCCAAACCAGGGGCTGTTTTCCTCTATGGTGTGGTCAGAAGCAAAGTATACTTTACATCGCTGGGACAAGGAACCTCCTATTTCCTCAGGATGATGATTCCACAATTCAGCTATCTCCTCTCTATGGGGCATTTCCAGTAAGTCATTGTCTGTTCTAGCTTAGTTTCACTTCTTTGTTCAATCATTTCAGTTTGTGTCCAATTCATAATGATCCCATTTGGGGTTTTCTTCATTAAGGTATTTGAGAGGTTTGTTGATTCTTTCTTCAACTCATTTTACAGATGAGGAGACTGAGGCATAGGAGTAAGGGATTTGCTCAGAATCATCCAGCTAGTATCTGAAGTTGGATTTGAACTCAGGCCCTCCTGACTCCAGGACTGGCACTCTATCCACTGTACCACCTATCTAATAGCAAGGACACTGGTAACCAATTTCAATTGTGCCTCATTTTGTGTAATGTGTGTTCATGAAAATGCTACTCTAGAGCCATGATGGTGAACCTATGGCACATGTGCAAAAAAGGGCACACAGAGTTCTCTCTGTGTGTACACAGGCCATCACCCACCAGAATTCATTACTAGAAAGGCAGAGGGACTTGGGGGACTTACTCCCCTCTTACTCCTCTGTCTGGGATAAGGTGGGGGGCATGGGGTGCATGGCATAGGGTCTCTGGGGGGGGCACAACATGTAGTCTCTACAATGTTTGCCATCATTGCTCTGGAGCAGTGATTCCCAAAGTGGGAACTACCACCCCCTGGTGGGTGCTGCAGTGATCCAGGGGGGCAGTGATGGCCACAGGTGCATTTTTCTTTCCTATTAATTGCTATTAAAATTTCAAAAAATTAATTTCCAGGGGGCTAAGTAATATTTTTTTCTGGAAAGGGGGTGGTAGGCCAAAAAAGTTTGAGAACCACTGCTCTAGAGGGTATTAGGAGATCAGATCAGATGGGTCTCCTGTCACTTGGGAACTTCCTTGTTTTCCCTGTTACTTGTACATGGCACAATTTGTTTGGTGGTGATGGCATCTATGATACAAATATTTACTCTCCCTTCAGTCTCTCAAATCAAACAGTTTATATTTATGTAAGTAAATAGAAAATAGATACCAAGTAAAGACAAAATAATTTCAGGGAGGGGGAATTCTCACCTCAATGGAGTGAGCTTTAAGAGGATCTGGGAATTCCAAGAAATGGTAGTAACAAGATGGGAGTTGAAGCGTTGGACTATAAGGAACAATAGCCAGAAGGTATATTTGGCTGGGAAAGGGAGGAATATGTAAAAAATTTTGGAAAGGGAAACTGGAGTCAAGCTTTGAAGGGCTTTAAATGCCAAAGAAAAAGATCTATATATTATCCTAGAGGCAAAGGACAGTATTTTGACTTTTTCAAAGAGGATAGTGACATCAGCAGATCTATGCTTTGAGAATATCAATTGGGCAGCTGTGTGAAGGATGGATTGGAAAGGACCAAGATCTGAAGCAAGAAGAGTTAGGAAGCCACTTTAACAGGTAAGAGGTGAAGAGGTTCTATACTAGAGTGGTGGATATGTCAATGGATAGATATAATCAGACGTTTTTTCCATTTTTTTCCCAATCCTCGTCCTTCTTGACCATATGCTGAATTTGGCATTTTTAACCTCTCCTCTTCTCTCAGGGCTTTCATGCCATTCTTGTGCCCTGTTTTTCCTTCTCGTCTAACTTTTTCTCAATTTCCTTTACAGTTGATCATCCAGATCATACCCCAAACTGGGTATTCCCTAAGATTATGCTCTCCCTCCCCTTTCTTCTCTCCCTCTATTCTCTCTTATGACTTCACCCATTTTCAGGGATATAATTATCATCTCCATATCACTAACTCATCAATCTATATCTGCATCATATCTATCTACCCCTATCTATCTTTCTAGTCTCATTGTACATCCTCTTCCTATTTTACCACTTGGCTAGCCTAGATTTCCCTTTGTTACTCAAATTTTTCCATATTCTGTCTCCATGCCTTTGCATTGGTCTCTATAAGGGTCATTGCCTCTTTTCTTTTTAAACCCTTAACTTCTGTGTATTGGCTCCTAGGTGGAAGAGTGGTAAGGGTGGGCAACGGGGGTCAAGTGACTTGCCCAGGGTCACACAGCTGGGAAGTGTCTGAGGCAGGATTTGAACCTAGGATCTCCCATCTCTAGGCCTGTCTCTCAGACCACTGAGCTACCCAGCTGCCCCTTTTTGTTTTAAACCTTTACCTTCCATCTTGGAGTTAATACTGTGTATTGGATCCAAGGCAGAAGAGTGGTAAGGGTAGGCAGTGGGTGTCAAGTGACTTGCCCAGGGTCGCACAGCTGGGAAGTGTCTGAGGTGAGATTTGAACCTAGGATCTCCCATCTCTAGGCCTGACTTTCAATCCACTGAGCTACCCAGCTGCCCCTAGTCATTGCCTCTTTTGACTGGAATATACTCTCTCCTTACCTCCATCTCATAAAATCCCTGAATCCTTTCAAGACACTTGCCACTTTCTCCACGAATCCTGTTAGGAATTCCTTCATTGGTAGTCTCCCATCTCTTGACACCATGTATTTATCTACTTTGTATTTGTATTTAATCTCTCTATGTTCATTCTTCATATACATATACATGTATTTGTTATCTTCTACATTAGAAGCTAAGCTCCTTCTGAACAGGGACTATTACATACATTGTATTTATGTAGTGTATGGTTCATATTAGACTCTTAATAAATACTTGATGATTGAATGACATAATAATGTTGTGGTGGCTGAATCTGCAAATAATTGGCTAAGGAAGTTGAGGAAGATTGAAAAACAAAGGATGATTCTATGGTTTTGAGTCTATGGGCAGGATGGATGGTGGTAGCTCCAACAAGAAATAAAGAAGGTTGGAAGAAGAGAAGACTTAGGGGAAAAGATGATGAGTTCTGCTTTGGACAAGCAGAATTTCTAGTGCCCATGGGGACATATAGTTGAAAATGTACAGTAGAGGAGACATTCAGAAGAGAGACTAGGATTGTATATAGAGACCTGGAAATCATCAGCCTAGAAATGTTCATTGACCCCATGGAAGCCACGAGGGAGAGTAGGTAAAGGGCCCAAGACAAAACCTTAAACTACAACCATGGTAGAATGAGGATGATGATCTAGCAAAGGGGTTTAGGAGGGAGTGGGCAAATAGGTAGAAGGAGAACCAAGAGAGAGCAGTGTTGAGAAAACCCAAATTGCAAATATATTTGGGACAAAAAGTTGGTCAGCAGAGGTAAAAAATGATGAGCACTGAGGAAAGACCATTACATTTGACAAAGACAGGCACATTGGGACCTAATCACAGTTGGGGCCAATAAACTGTCCTGATCATTTTATTTTTCAAATTACCAAGTATTTTTCTCTCTCCTAACTTCTTTTTCCAAACAGGATGTGGGAATGTAGAGGAGAGGAAATTGTAAGAATGAGCTTGAAAATGTGAGAACCTGTATGGGCTTCTTCAATAGCTTTTTTCTGCTCCCTAGTCACTGGCCTTCCTCAAAGCCATTTGCTTTTTGCAAAGCAATAGCAGGAGCTACCTATTCTTAAGGCCTCAGGTCCACTTGAGCAAATTTGGAAAATTGTTGGAGAATTCAGTGACAATGCTCTGTTAGGCTGGATTCCTCTCCTCATACCTCTCATGATATCAGGAAAGAAAAGGACGTGTTTCCTATTCTTATCCTTCCATAGACAGACACACATGCACATAAAACTGCTCCCAGCAGAGTCAGCTTTGACCTAAGGCTTCCTTGCTAACCTTCAAAGTCTTTCCCCTTCCTCTTTTTATTGACAAATTCAAGAAAGCCTTTGCTTTTACCTTGGCTCTGTGCTCATCGGTACCAACCATCAAGGCTCTCTTTTACCTTTAACTATAGAAGGCATGAAGGATTAGAAGACAGAGGAAGTGGGGAGCAAAAAGAGAAGACTGGAGGCACCAAAGTCAAATCTCCCCTACTTTACTGGTTTGCCTAGAGCTCTAGCTTTCAGTATTGCACAAACAGAGAGTCTGTCTGTAGGGGTATTTTTTTTTGTCCTTCATAGTCCCAGGTTCATACAGTTTGTTTACCTCACACACTGAACCTATCACTTATAAGTTTGCTCCTGTGGGAAATTCAATTCAATTCAAATAAACGAATATTTGTTAACTTTTAGCATATTACAGTAACTGAAAAAAATTCTTAGTTACAATTTAAGTACCTTGAAATATGGTGGCAGATTCTCCATTAGAAGCATTGAAGGATAGGGATTCCATAGAGGATTGGATACTTCAAAGCATCAGTCCCTTGCTTTTTGATTCCCAAGAACATTCACTTAGCCATATTAGTTATGATTATGATGTGACTGACTTTGTAGCAAATATAACAAAACTTTGTCCATGAAAATGAATATTGTCTTTCAAAATAGTCCCCCTGGGAGGCTGTGTACATATTCCAAAGATGCTGCCATTGTTCCAAACAATTTGAGAACTCCTCTTTTGGAATCATATTCAGATTCTTGTTCCCAGTCTCTTTTCCTTTATCCCTATTAAAACCTGCTCTGAGCTAGCTGCCAAATGGAAATTATATGCCAAATACTAAGACATTAATGAATAATAACAGCTTAATGTTTTATTCTTCCTGTAGAGATTTCCATTTTAACAGAGGAGAGTGACTTCACCCAAAGCAATAGAACTCTAATGGTAGAATTCCAGGTATCAACAGGAAGAGGGAATATTTGGGGGAGTGGTGCCCAACCCAGACTTCCTCAAATGATCACACTGTCTATTTAATAAATATAAATCTTGCCCCTACTAAGTCTCCCCTCTTAAAAAAATGAATTGCAAAAATGTATGCAGTTGAGGATCCAACCTCTTATAAGGTGTTGAGGTTCTATTTGGAAATAGAAAAGGTTAAAAGGCTAATACTTCTTAACATCATAGTATTTAAAGCTACAAAGGACCTTAGACACCATCTAGTTTAAACCCCTCATTTCAAAGATGAGAAAAGTGATATCAGAGATGTGAAATTACTTTGCCAAAGGTCACCACACAGGTAATATGTAGCAGAGCCAGGACCTCTCCAAATGAGCTTATATCAAAGATGTATATATGCCCAAGGCCTAAGAAGCTTTTTAAAAATTAATTTATTTGTTTTTTTCACATTACAATACCCGGTAAAGTCCCTCCCTTCTTCTCCTGCCCCCATTAGAGAAGGTATCATTTGACAAAAAGATACATGAATATAAAACTGTCTTGCTTATTTCTATTTATTAGTTTTTTCTCCAGAGGTGGACATACACCAGATACTCTTCAAACATTTTTGTTGCTATATAGAATGTTCTCTTGGCTCTGCTCATTTCACTGTTCATAATTTTATATAGGTCTTTGAAAAATTAACTTGCTTCTCTTTTCTTATAGTAGAGTAGTATTCAATCACAATCACATGTCACAACTCGCTTAGCCATTCTGCAATGGATGGGCATCGTCTCCATTTCCCCACAAAGAGAGCTACTGTAAATATTTTAGAAGATATAAGTTCTTTCCCTTTTTCCCTGATCACCTTAGGAAATAAACCTATAGTGTAACTGCTGGATCAAAAGGTATAGACAGTTTTATAACTCTTTGGGCACAACTCCAACTTGTTCTCCAAACTGGACAATGCCTGAGGAGTTAACAAGCATAAAGATCTAAAACACAAATTCTTATCCCATAGTATCCTCATAGGTACCACACATACATCTGTCTCTACCTGACACTTTTCAGTACCATGACACAGCTCAGAAGACAAAACAGATTATAGGAATGTAGATTCATCTAAGTCCAGCCTACTTACTTCATACATAAGGAAGGCCTGGGGAAATTAGATGACTTGGCCAAAGTCACACAGTTGGCAAATATTTGAACCCAAGTCTTCTGCCTCATAGCCAGTGCTCTTTTCCCCATACCATCCTACATGGCAGACACACATGAGCACACAGAGCCACACAGGGAGGTATGAGGCTGTCTAAGAAATGATGAGATGGCAAGAGCCAAGATCATGAGTGAATAGCAATTCTGCTGTGCATGCATACGGTACTGTGGACAATGGCTTTATGCTCAGAAGAAAAGAGAATAGAAAATGTGGAGGGGAGAAGTACCCCTGCTAGCAATCAGTGAAGGAGCTAGGGTTTTAGCAGTCCTTATGCAATTCAGGGTCTTACCAAATTCCCTCTGATTTAGGCACAAAGGATCCATTTTTTTTGTCAAGAGAAGGCAGGTTCCTGGCCCCAAGCTGCACAGTGTTTACTTCTGAATATGAAAGTTTCTAAGCAATCAAATACATAATACCCACTTAGTTTAATGGTCTATAAAGGGGCCAGTGGACAGGTATCCTTCCACCACTCAATAAAGAAAATAAAAAATAATAAAAATCTATATGTTTCACACCCATTCATCTTTAAGATCCCCATTTAATCAATGGCAATGAACAGAGTGACTATCTCAGGAATTGCCCTAGAGTCAATTCATTTTAAGGCTTGTCAACTAATCAAAAAAAAAATACTACCAGGTCCAATTCGTTAGGCACGTGGGAAATCTGGTGACAAATGCTCAGGAAATCTTGAACCACTGGTTCATAAAGATGCAAAACTTGAATAAAGATGCATTGGCTTTATAGAATGACATATATAGTGGTGCTGTGAAAAAAAAGTCCCAAGGTCTAGAGCTAGAAGGCACCTCAGACTATCTAAACCAATTCTCACATTTTGCAGGGTAGGAATTAGGACCAAGCAATGTTAAGTGATTATACAAAGTCACACAGATAATAAACATCTGAGATGGGATTTATATTATTTATAAATTATACATATAAATTATATATAATTATATTAATTTAATATATAATAATAAAATTGATTTATATTAATATACATATTATGACCACAGAGTCAGATTTTGAGTCAAGAGACATGGATTTGAATAGTTACTTGTGTGATGTAATATGTGTTACTTAATGTCTCTGAGCTTCCCTCAGTTTTCTCTTCTGTAAAATGCAGGGTTGGACTAGATGAGCTCTAAGGGACCTTCAAGTTCAAAATCAGTAGTCTTATCAACACTTGTGGCTACCTTCAGAATAGTATGAACACTCCCTCCAGATTACCATCTCTACCCATTTCACCTTCCCTCCTCGATAGCTATTGTCCATGGCAACCTCAAATCAGGGCGCTTTTTACACATCCAACAATGAAGTTTTGTTAATTGTTTCCTTCAACTGATTGAGGCACTGGTCTTCTCAGAGGAGGGGAATCTCTATTTAACAATGGAAATGACAATAAGGTACCAAAGTCCCAGTGGCCAATTACTAAAGGCTGAGATGGTTCTAAACTTTCACCTATTCCTGGGAAATCTTCGGCCAACAGGATTCTATGTGAACAACTGGATGATGTAGGTGAAATGCCGCTACCTTCTTCTTTGTAGTCTAACACAGTACAATGCAAATGAAACTAATATAAAGATGGCATGTTGCAAAATATCTCATGAATGCTCAACTGGGGAGAGAGAGCAGGTCTAAGAGATGAACATCTAAAGGGAATAAAGTAGGAGTGTATCTTCTTTCTAGTTTCTGATTCTTCCCCTCACCAATAATACTTCCCAATCTAATGCACATACATATTCTCATACACATTTCTTTGTCCAAGAATTTTGGTGGGGAGGAACTTTTAAATTTATAACTCTAATGCTCAGCACGATGTTTATGCATTTATGGCTTGAGGACCAGGTTGATCACACCAATGGAGAATGATGTCTTCCCATCCCCACTCATCTCCAATCTCCCTTGATGGGGGTGGGAGGAGGTGTGGATTTGTGATTTCATTGGTGTAGGTATCCCCTGATGAGAGAGTTTTCTTGTAATGAATAATTTTAGATGACTGCGTGGATCACTTAGAGACTGTAATTTGCCCAGAATCACACAGTCAGTAGGTGTTACAAATGAGACTTGAATGCAAGTCTTTCTGCCTTTTAAGGTTCACCATATTGAGCCTTCTTAGAAAATCTAAAAGTGGTCTTTCTGAATCAAATTGAATATTGAATCTGTAAGGGAACATGGAGATTATCCGGTCTGATTACTTATTTTTTTTTAAGTGAGGAATTTAAGGCATTGTGATGTAAAGTATTAGAGAATATGGCAAAAAGGAAGGGAGGCAGGAGGAATCAGGCCATTTCCTATTCAATATGTTATTTAGTTCTTACTCAGGCTGCTTGCCAGTCCATTGGATTTTTTTCTATAATGTTGTATTGTTGCCTGTTATTTTTAATATCATAGTCATTTTGAGATATAGCATATCCTCCACCCCTCAGCCTTGAACCTTCCTTTATGTCAAAGGAAAACAATGGAGTAAAAACAACTGATCTGATAAATGGACATCATATTTTGCAACAATAGTATTTTATCTCTCTGTCAAAAGGAGGGAAGTAGATTTCATTGTCTGTTCTCTGGGACCATGATTGGCCATTCCATTTCCTCTAACTTTAGCTTCCCTTTGTTGTCCTTGCAGCTTACCTTACTCCATATCAGTTCATAGATGTCTACCCATATTTCTTTGATTCCTCCTTTCTGTCATTTGCCACGATAACATTCAATTGAACGTACATGCCACAGTTCATTTAATCATTCCTCAAATGGTGTCTAGCTCTTTGCTGTCCTACCACCAAACACACATCAAAAATTAGAATTTCTTCTATTTTCTTTCCAAATTAATCCAACTCTTCTTCTGGTTCCAAAGTCTTAAGCACCTCAAGCAAAGTTCTAACTTCCAGTCTGGGGAGTTCTCTAACCCTCAGAACTGAAATGACAGCTATTTCCTGAGCCCAGTGAACCGAGGAATTCTTTTACTGGTCCAAATGACAGACATTGTACATACATGGTCCATATCCCAGAGGGTTTAACTCTCCCTTATGGGATTTGAGGGGAAGAAATGGCTACTAGAAGAATGGAACCATAGTGACAAGATGCTGGGGATTGCAGCCTTGGATGCATAAAGGAATGAACTTTTTTTGACCAGTCAGCCAGTATGCATCAGAGATGGGATTTGAATCTGAGTTTTCCTGGCTTTAAGGCCAGTATGCTATAGGCTCAGAATAGTAGTAGACTATGAAACCCAAGACTACACTTGCAATGGCTTTGATTTTGATGATTTCTGTATGACAATGAACAGAGCACTTAAACTCTCTGAGTCTCTAGTTCCTGTAAAATGGGAATAACATCTCTAGCACTACCCACCTCACATTGTGGTGAAAAACAGATGAAACAAAGTGGGTAAAATGCCTCATGAATTGCATAGGCCTATGTTAATTGTGAATTATTTGTGATTGTGTTATTTTCTAGGAGTGCAGCTAGATGGCACAGTGAATAGGGTGCTGGACCTGGAGGGAGAAAGACTTGAGTTCTAATCCAGCCTCAGACACTTATTATCTGTATGACCTTTGGTAAGTCACCTAACCTAGGTCTGTTTCAGTTTCTTCATCTGTAAAATGTAGATAATAATAGTACCTAGCTCCCAGAATTGTGATGAGGATTCAATCAGGTAATATGCATAAAGCACCTTCCAAACCTTAAAGAAATATATAAATGCTAGCTGTTATTAGTAAAATTATAATAAGATGCACAAATCAAACACAAAACAATGTAGTATAGGAACATGCAAAAGGAAAGGCACAACAGGATGCTATGAGAGCAGAGCTCCCTTGATTTCTCATTTGGAGGGAGGGAGGGAGAGATGGAGGGATTGTTTTGGGACAGAGTAATGAGAGAAAGCAACATGGAAAAGGTGTGATTTCAATTGATCTCTGCTAGATGTCTCAGATTTACGAGGGCAGAGATGGAGTGGGAAGGGATTCTCAGTGCAGGGAATGCTACTCAGAGAAGAAATGAGGTACTAAAGTACAAGACTGCCTTCTCAGGAAACACTAGGTAGGCCAGTTTGGCAGGAGTATTGAGTTTGTGAAGCTATAGACAAAATACAACCATCAAGGTCTGAACAGCTTCATGGCAGGAATTCATGGCAGCCTTGAATGCCAGGCTAAGGAGTTTGGACTTCATTGCCAGAAGTTCCCTTTCTCCTCTGATCACCACCCTCAGGCTGAAACCATTACTGCCTAGCTGCAATTACTGCAAGAGAAGGGTAAGCTGGGCTGCCATCTACTGTCAGTCCACTTTCTGTCTCTCTGGGCATTTGTATACTATTTTCCCCTCAGTAGAATGCAAGACCATTAAAGGCAGGGACCAAGTTATTTTGATTTTTGAATCCTCAGCACCTGGCATCATGCTTAGAAGGTGCCTCTAACTGCCTATTTGATTGAACTGAATGGAATTTCTCAAACATCAGTGATAATAAGTGATTTTTTCCTTATTATTTGTCCTTGTCATATAGCTTGGCTCAGATCTCTTTAAGGAATAAATTGAAGGGTCACAAATAAGGTAAATTGGGAGAAATGGGGTCTTCATTCAATCTTTCTTTCTTTCATTCATTCATTCATTCATTCATTCATGCATTCAGTGACCATTTCTTAAGTGCCTACCAAATGCACTGTTGTGTGGTAGGTATATACAGACTTGGGCTACACTTTCTAAATTAAGGCCATAAGAGATGGAAGAAGCAGAAAGCTCCCCCTGGAGAATCAAAGTACTGGGTTGCCCAGAAAAGAATGTTACCTGCTAGAGCTGATCTTCTGCTGATTTCCCAACATATCTTTGTCCTCAGCGGCATTTTTTCCATATTATGTGGACAGACCATTGTTCCCAGCAATCCCTCCATGTAGACGGGGACGAGGGAATTATTAAGAAAGGAAACACAATTGTCCCCCTTGGCTTATCATTACTAACCAGGCAGAGGAAAGCTTCATCCCTCCATTGATTTAGATTAGCCCCTTAGTTTCAACATTATTAATTACACAAGTTAGCATACAGTATGTCAACATCAAATCCTGGCTTTCTTCAAATTAACTATTTCCTCTGTAGCTTCAAAGTCTGTACTTGCTTTGCCAGATGCCAGGGGAACAGAGCAGAAATGCTTTGTAGATGCCGTTTCAACAGTCATAAACCAAAGTTATTAAACTGGGGACTGTGCTCAGAAGATGCAGGTCACCCTTTCTATGAGAGGCCACAGGGCTGGCCCCTAGAGATGGGATTTCCATAATAACTCACCGTTTGCTGAAGTTCTCCCAGTGCATGTATTGCAAAGTAAACAGAAGGGTTAATTTAGTTCTCTAATCTCTTGTTATAAGCCTAATTATTTTACATGTCTTCATTTCATTAATGAATTGCTGCTTTTTACATGCATCTCCTTCCCCATTGCTTTTGTTTAAACCTCCTGGTGGGAAGGGATAGATTAATTTTGTTGTGCCTTAATGAAACTGTATGCTACATTAGATTTAACCATTTGGCATGCACTGCCAACATCACCATTATGCATAATGAATTATTTTTTGTGAGTCCCAAACTAATGCAGACCTCCAGTGCTCCCCTTCCGATATTGTGACAACACAGCTGGCAGAGAGACAGCACCAAGTTAGACTGTCGTCGTCGTCCTCTTCCTCCTTGGAGGAAACCACTGTGGCTGATGGCCATGAGTCACGGGAGTACTGCCCTGGGCAACTTTCCCCCTCACAAAATTTCATTTTCTTTCCACCTGCATGGGGATTTCTAGAACACCTATCACCAGAAGGTGCCCATATAGTTGGTGCTTTTCCAGGGGTCTTCAAATAATAAATCAACCAATACTTAATGAGTTCCTGGTCTGTGCACTAGGCTAAGCAGTGTGTGTTTCTGGGGGAGGGGAGAGCAAAGGAGATTAAGATCAAGTCTTTGCCCTCCAATAGGGCAGGGTCTACCTGAATCCCTGGCTCCACATCCCCTCCCTCCACTCCACAGTCTTTCTAATTCTGGACACTTATACCCCACCTGTAGGTGCGATTCTGCCTCAGGCTCAGGTATTAATCTAAGCCTGAGGCAGGTGGGGGGGATCATAAGGCATCCTAAGGTCTCTGAGTCCCTCTTTCTATTGATTTCACTTTTCTCTTAGCACCCTGGTTTCTTAGAAACTAGGTTACTATTCAATGATTCCATTTCTTAATAACTTGACTCATTTTGTTCTCCCTTAGGTCAAGTCTGGACTGGTCAGTCTTCTGCTACCCCTTCCCCGAGGACTATATTTCATGTTCCTGAGCCCATTCCTCATGACTGGCACCTACAAGCCTTTCTCAGTAGAACACATCTTGTTGCCTCCAGAACCTTGCTTGATTCCGACAGTTTTCTGAGCCCAAATAACCATTAGAATGATTGTGAGATATAGCTGAAAGAGCACTAGGTCTAAAGACCTGGATTCAAATCATGATTCTGCCATTTATTAGTTGGATGATCATAGGTGAGTAATTCGTTTGAGGTCAGACACTGCCTTATTTCATCTAGGTATTCCAAATGCCCATTATAGTATCTTTAAAAACATTTTAGACACCATTTGTCTCGGATTCCAAAGCAGAAAAAGAGCTAACCAATTGGGGTTAAATGATTTGCCCAGGGTCACACAGCTAGAAAATGTCTGAGGTCAGTTTTGAACCCAGGACCTCCCATCTCTAAGCATGGTTCTCAACCACTGAGCCTCCTAGCTGCTCCAAGCATAGTATCTTGCACATAATAGTAAAATTAATATTTATTTAGTTGGTCTAAATAGCACCTTTGCTCACCACTTTGTAACATAATAATTCTATTATGTCACTGTGTGCCCTTCATTTTTGAACAGGACCAATGACATCACGGAGGGATAGCTTGGCTGTGAATTGGATTTAATTGAGGCAGAATTGCCCAGTCATCAGTCTCATTCTCCCAAGAACCATTTAGGCTTAGATCCATAACAAAGAATATAGGTACTGATAGAATAGTCTGAAGAATATATATTTTTATTCTGGTCTTATAAATCCTTGGTCTAGATAGAAAAGATTGAGGTAAATCTTGAGATGCCGCCCCCATCAGTAACCCAATAAGACCAACTCCTATGCTGAATTCACTGGACATAGGGTAAAATGACTTACCTTTCTGACACAACTAATAAGTATAAGATAGGATTCAAACCCAAGTCTTCTGACTCCAAATCCAATGTTTGACATGTTGAGCAATGAAAAACTTGGCACATCTTGTTGGATAATCTCCTTCAACAGCCAGCTTCGGGGCATCCTTAGTAGTCTGAACCAGCCTTTCACCCTGACTATTTGCTTGAGGGTGATGGGGCATGATGGTGACAGCTCAGATAAGCTTTCTGCCCACAAATCCCATAATCTCAACTGAGGTAAAAGCTGAACCACTGTCAGAAATAATAGTGTCTGATAATCCTCATGTTGCAAATAATGGGTGCAAAGCTGAGTCTGTTACAGCAGAGGTTTGGAGGAGTATTCTTACACTTCCCTTAGAAGCAGGCTACCATAATAAAAAATTCTCTCCCTGAATGTGCCAGGAGGAAAAGGAAAAAAGGATTCCTGGAATATCCAGGGAGAGAACTTTTTGATTGTAGTCGTCTGCTTCTTGATCACTTACACTGAGAAAGTTGTTGTCTAATGGTGGTTTATACCAGGGGTCTGACATGATTTAGTTCAAGAAGGGACATTAGAGGTCAACTGATCCAGTCCCTCTGTTTTTATAGCTAAGGTTGCCTTGGCCTTGATCGTACAAAGGACTCACCCATGTTCATATACCAATAAGTGGCAGAGCTAAGATTCAAAAAGGGGGTCCTCTGGCTCAGCAGTCTTTTTACCATCCCATAATGCTAGTTTTACAAGTCTCTTCAATAACAAAATCAATTTCTGGCACATGACATATCTCCTAGAGGATTTCATGCAAAAAAGGTCTAGATGTGAAGACCAAATAACATCCAGAGCAGCAATGTAGTTTCCTACGAAATCCATGTTTTGGGCAGATAACTCAACATTAGGATTTGAGAATGACATGAATTCCCTCTCTGATGACCCATCCCCCCTGCCCTGCTTCTTTTACCCTTACACACAAAGACCCATCAGGAATCTTGTGCAGGTAGTTTAAAAAAAAAGCACACCCTTATCCTCCATCTTAGAATCGATACAGTATATTGGTTCCAAGAAGAGTGGTAATCCCAGCTTTTGGGACAAAAATACACTATTTGACAAAAACTGCTGGGAAAATTGGAAAACAGTATGGAAGAGATTAGTTTTAGATCAACATCTCACACCCTATACCAAGAAGAGTAGTAAGAGCTAGGCAATAAGGGTTAAATGACTTGCCCAGGGTCACACAGCTGGGAAGTGTCTGAGGTCATATCTGAACCCAGGACCTCCCATCTCTAAGTGAGGCTGTCCAGTCACTGGGGCACCTCGCTGCCCAGCAAGTAATGTTCTGGAGGAATAAGTCATTGGTTCCTCTATATAATTTATCATTTTGTGGCTAAGCAAATGTTTATGCCTTCCTCTCTTTGCCTATACTCTTGGTTTTCCTTTATCTGCACAACATCTTCTTCTCAGTCTCCTCTGCAGTATCGTCATTCATATCCTGCCCAATAACTGTAGCTACTCTCCAAGGTTCTGCCCTTGAACATATTCTCTCTTGGGGCTTTAGTCATCTCTAGTGGGTTCAATTATCATCTCTATGGAGATGAATTTCAGATCTATAAGTCTAGCCTTAGTTTCTCTCCTGAATACACTTGACTTGTCAGCCATTTCCTGGATTATGTGTTGTGAGGGTTCTGTGAAAGCCGCTGAAGTGTGTGGGTATGGCCTCTTAGGAAAAGCTCCAGAATCAGAGCTGAGGCGGATGATTGTTAAGTCTGTGCTAGAGATGGATTGACTCTACAACTGGTACCAACTTCCAGCTCCATCAGAGGGAGTGGTTGAGGTCTTTCCTAATGAATTTAATTCATTCCCCCCTTCACATCTGGAGCTCCAGGTTGGGGTCATAGGGGAGAGGAAGCCCTTACACTACTGTGGAAACTTCAGAACTTGTTCTTTTTCAGTTGTGTCTGGCTCTTTGGGGTTTTTCATGGTAAAGATACTGAAGTTGTTTGCCATTTCCTTCTCCAGCTCATTTTTGCTCATTTTACAGATGAGAAACTGAGGCACCCAGGGATAAGTGACTTATGGTAACACAGTCAGTAAGTGTCTGAAGCCAGATTTAAATTCAGGAAGATGATATTTCCTGACTTCCGAACTGGTGCTCTATCCACCATGTGACTCAGCATCCAACCTTCAGCACAGTTTGGACCAGGCTTAGTCCTGCTCTCCTCTCCAGCCCCTTATGGGTTTAGCGCTGGGTATTAGGCTGCAGGCGGTTGCCTTGGCATGATTTGTCTGACTGTCCCATGAGGCTTTCTTTCTTTCCCAGGGCTGCATTAGCTGTAAAGGCAACCTTTTCCCCTGAATTCTATGCAAATGGCCTTCCTTGGGATTCAGAAGTCTTCTTTGTGGATAGAGGAAAACTTTAAAACAAAAGACATTCCTGATTTTCTCTCCAACAGCAGGATTAGGAAAGCAAATTCAGGAGTAACCCCTTCATGTCTTCCTCTTGCTCCAAGTACCTCAGTTTACAGTGAAACCATAATAAGAGCTCAAATTAACATAGTGCTTTCAGCTAGGCAAAGTGCTTTTCATATGCTATCCCATCCAATCCTCACAAGTTCCTTGGGATGAAATTGTTATTCTTATCCTTATTTTATAGGAGAGGAAACTGAGGATGAGAAGTGACTTGCCCAGAGTCACAAAGTCAGTAGGCTTCTAAGGCAGGGTTCGAATCTAAGTATTCCTGACTTTAAGTGAAGAGCTCACCCCACTGTGACCCATAAACATCTCAACTGAATTTTTCATTTACTATTGGTTTCAGCTGGGGACACTAGTAGTGCCTATCATCTGCACGACCTGAGATTTCAGATCAATATTGTTGTTCTTTTTTTTTAAAGGGACCAATGACTTGCCAAGTAATGTCTTGGCTCCAGTGTGAATTGGACTTAAAGGAGGCAGAGTTGCACAAAGTCCCTGACCTCACTCTCTCTTCCAGAGTCATGGAAATCCAGTGGTGAGACAAAAGTCAGGACAACTGGTGATGACCCAGGATGCAGTGCATGACCCATGTCTTTGGGTCTTTGATGTCAGACCAAGCTCTAAGTGTTCATGGCTCCTGCTTTAGCCTCCTTGATGGCCGTTGGGACTTACTGTTCTCATCTACCTGTTCTGCCTGGAAATCTTCACATCCCTGGAGTGGACATCCTCCTAAATCACAGACAGACTTGAGGACTTTTCATTCCTCTCAAGATGGTTTAGCCTGTCTACCAGGTGGTGGCTGTTGTACCTTCTGAAACTTGTTGGGGTCACTGGGGAGAGTTGGGTGAAGGTGGTCGGCCACCAAAGGGGAATGAGAGGCTCTATGTAAAGAGTTGTTGAGAGACAGGCCTGCTCTTGCCACACACCAGCTGTGTGACCAGGATCCATCACCTAAAGTCTCAGTGTCCTGTGCTAGTGTTTACTAAGCTACTTTGACAGTCTATCCCATCAGCAAAAAAATGTTTGTTTATTTAATAAAGTATATGCATGGATTACCACACTAATATGTTCCATTATGAAACATGCCCCAAAATAGACATTAATTTAAGAGGAGATAAAGATGAAATTTTAAAAAATTAAAATTTTATTTGTTAATCATTAAAAAACCTTTTTCACTCTCCCAAAAATATTATCTTTTTAGGGAGAATGGTATGACTAAATGTGCTCTATTATTTTTTAAAGTCCTTGTAGGTTCTGGAAAATAGGGTACTTATGAATAATAATTTTTATGGTAATTAATTATCCAATCATTTTTATTTATATTGTTAGCCCATCGTGCATTTTTAGCTTCTTTATTGAAATATACACAAGATAGCAATCAATAGTAGGGCATAAGTCAGTGAACTTTTTATATTAATCAGAGTAATGACTTCAATGATGCAGACTAAATCTATGAGCTTGTTGGTATGGGGGCTCCAAGGTGAGGGGATCTCCTCTGCCAATGCAGGCTTGTCTCTTCTCTGCAATATAAAGACTTGGGAAGTTACCCGGAAAACAGAGAGGTTCACACAGCCTTTGTATGTCAGAGGCAGGACTTTAAACCCAAGTATCCTGGCTCCAAGGTCAACTCTATTCTCCCATCCTGTCTCATAATTTTTGTTACTTCTTTTTTTTTAAACCCTTACCTACCATCGTAGAATTAGTACTGTGCATTGGTTCTAAGGCAGAAGAGTAGTAAGGGCTAGGCAATGGGGGTGAAGTGACTTGCCCAGGGTCACACATCTAGGAAGTGTCTGAGGCCAAATTTGAACCCAGGGCCTCCTGTCTCTAGACCTGGTTCTCAATCTAATGAGCCATCCAGTTGCCCCCTTTGCAACTTCTTGATATGATTTCATTGGTGAAGTGATTTCGTCCCATACTTTATTTGAAATTGCATATTGCTACAATTGCCTTTTGTTTACATAACTAGTTTTATACAATCATATTGTAGCCTGACAGGAGTAGGAGCTATTCTCTAGACTCTATCTCCTGCCTCTGTGTATTTATTCTTGCAGTCTGCAATGTCCCACCCTCTTCATCTTGAGTCAATTAAACATTTTTTATCCTCACGTCTCAGCTTCAGAGGGGCCAGCTCTACCCTCCACCCTCCTTGCCCTAAGCTTTCCCCTACCTTCCTTTTTTTTTTTTGAGATCTTTGTATCTCTACCTTGCCCTAGGCATAACCTACTCTGAGGTGATCATTACCAGTGTTCATGCCATCACTTGGAAGTTCCATGAGGGCAAGGATTGAACTTTTGTCTTTATAGCACTAGTGCCTAATCAATAAGGCTCTATTAGGCCTGCTATGCATCAGGTACTATGTTAGGTGCTAGAGATACTAACCCAAAAGGGAGACATTCCTAGTCCTCAAGAAGCTTACATATCCCTTCCCACAAGGAGATTATATGTTCACAGAGGAATAAATGCAGGTTATTTACAAAATAAATACACAGTAATTCAGTGAGGCTGACAATTTTGGGGAACCAGGAAAGGCCTCTTCTTGAAGGAGCTGGTGCTTGAGCTGAGGATCCTGGAGTACTAAGGGTTCAAGAGGTTGAGGTCAGCAGGGAGAGAATTCTAAACATGGTGGATAGCCTGTGCTAAGACACAGAGGAAGGAGATTGGATGTAAACATCAAGTGTGGCTGGAGTATTTAGTACATAAGAAAAAGTGATGTGTAATCCAGCCTGGAAAGATAGACTAGAATCAAACTGTGAAGGGTTTTCAGTGCCAAAAGGAGGAATATATATTTGAGCCAAATGGCACTGAGAGCCACTGAAGCTTCCTGACAAAAGGGAAAGCACGACCTGGCCTGCATTTTAGGAATATTGCTTTAGTAGCTGCATGGAGGATGGATTGGAGAAGAGAAGAACTTGATGGTGCAGGGAAGCCAGTTACTTGGTAAGTGGTCATGAGGCCCAGAGTGGGAAGCAAAGAAATTATGCCAGATTTTTTGGACTTTTTCCTTGAGGTCATCTTGTATTGCTCCTATGAGGAAAACATATATACTTGGAATATGATAACATGCCATGAATCCTAGAACAAAAGATCTCCTTGAAACCTGGGAGGTTTCAAGAATTAAACAAATCCAAAACAGGAATGTCTTTTGGTATGTGATAATTGTTTGGGAACATCTGCTAAAGCATCAAATTGTGGATGGACTGAGCAAGGTCATGTTGTGAGAAGACCTTCACTTATACAGTGTGGGTGAGGCAGAAGATGTGAAGAGTTCTCCTGGTAATCCTTGAGCAAACACAGACAAGACACAAAATAGTTTTCTCTCTGATGCTACTATTCAGCCAAGTGCCATTAGAGTGAGTCTGTCATGTCTCCCTGGAAATTCCTTGGTCCTTATCCTGGCAATTGGAATATGTTTCTGGTTTAAACCTCTCACCAGTCAGCACCTGTTTTCTCCCACATGCACTCTATCAATTGGATTCTGGCAAAATACCTTTGTTTTGATTTGGAAACTTCCAAATTAATTCATTTCCTAATACACCTCACTTATCTTTTCCTCCATGCAACTCTTAAAGGTGAGCATTCTGGCTGGATTGTACTTTTCAGTCTTCAATTGCTTTGCCTTGCCTCAAGACCAAAGTAATTGTTGGACTGGACTATGACATTACCTTTAACCCCTGAGGCCCTGTGGAACCTCCAAGGACTCCCTTTGCAGTATTAAAATCTGGCCTAATAGCCCAATAATATTAAATGGCCAGAATCTTTCAAATTCCCTGGATTTCTTGTAGCCTCATGCTATTGACTTTGGCTGTTTACCAGTTCCAGAGACTTATATCCAAGGGGTTTAACTAGTTTTCTGCAGACTGGTCATGGTTAGCATGAAGTTCTGAAAAATTCTTCCCTTATTAGGATCCATGCTTTCCATATCAGCTTGTTTTCCTGGTCCACTGGGCTTCCTTTCAGTGGTATTCTTTAAGCCCAAGTGAGACCTGGCTCAGTATTCCCTTCAAGTCAGGAAAACCAACAGGAGGAAGATCGTTTATAACCAAGAGGCCAAGAGCCAATACTTTGCCTCAGATCAAAGAAGTTTGAAAAGAACAAATAATATCTGCCTTTTGTTAACTAATAAGACAGCAATGACATCCTAATTAGTAAATGCTAATGACACAGGGGGACGATAAGATTGGAGCTTCCTTGAGGTAAAGAGCCAAGAATGCCACTGCAGCTTAGAACAGATGGAGGAAGAGTCCATTTGTCATCCTGTAATAAGTAGCTCCTAATGAGTTAGTTTCAGAGATATAATTGGAGATTTTTCAATCCAAGTCAAATATGAAAACCATATCAAGTCAAATATCAAAACCTTATCAAAACTATAGCCTAGGGCAAGTAGGATAGAACACTTCCCAGATGATGGGGGATTGGAGGGATTAGTACCAGTTTATAAAGAAGGGACAAAAGCTCAAGAGAGGTCATTGCTAAGGAAGCTGCTATGCAGGGTATATGTGGTACAAAGCAGTCAGGGAGTAGGTATGGCCAAGGAGATGATCCAATTTACCACCTTCCTATTTTATCTAGGTATTCTTTTTCTTAAAATTTATTTATTTAACTTCAATGTTATTTAATTAATTAATTTGGAATAATTTCCCATGGTTACATGATTCATATTCTTTCCTTCCCCTCCTCCCACCCAGCTCCTGTAGCCAACAAGCAATTCCACTGGGTTTTACATATGTCATTGATCAAGACCTATTTCCATATTATTAATATTTGCATTAGGGTGTTCGTTTAGAATCTACATTACCAATCATATCCCCATTGAACCATGTGATGAAGTAGTTGTTTTTATTTTGTGTTTCTCCTCCCACAATTCTTTCTCTGGATGTGGATAGTATTCTTTCTCATAATTCTCTCTGAATTTTCCTGGATTGTTGCATTGCTGCTAGTAGAGAAGACCATTATGTTCGATTGTGCCACAGTGTATCCCTCTCTTTGCATAAGGTTCTCCTGGTTCTGCTCCTTTCACGCTGCATCAATTCCTGGAGGTCTTTCCAGTTCACATGGAATTCCTCCAGTTCATTATTCCTTTCAGCATAATAGTAGTCCATCACCAACAAATACCACAATTTATTCAGCCATTCCCCAATCGAAGGGCATCCCCTCATTTTCTAGTTTTTTGCCATTACAAAGAGTGCGGCTATAAATATTTTTGTACAAGTCTTTTCCTTATTGTCTCTTTGGGGTATAAACCCAGAAGTAGTATGGCTGGATCAAAGGGCAGACAGTTTTTTAAAGCCCTTTGGGCATAGTTCCAAATTGCTCTCCAGAATGGTTGGGTCAATTCACAACTCCACCAGCAATGCATTAATGTCCCAGTTTTGCCATATTTCTTACAACATTTATTACTTTCCCTTACTGTCATGTTAGCCAATCTGCTAGGTATGAGGTGGTACCTCAGAGTTGTTTTGATTTGCATTTCTCTAATTATTAGTGATTTAGAACACTTTTTCATGTGCTTATTGATACTTTTGATTTCTTTATCTGAAAATTGCCTATTCATGTCCCTTGCCCATTTATCAATTGGGAAATGGCATGCTTTTTTGTACAACTGATTTAGCTCCTTATAAATTTGACTAATTAGACCTTTGTCAGAGGTTTTTGTTATATTTTTTCCCAATTTGTTGCTTCTCTTCTAATTTTGATTGGATTGGTTTTGTTTGTACAAACCCTTTTTAATTTAATGTAATCAAACTTATTATTTTATATTTTGTAATATTTTCTAAATCTTGCTTGGTCTTAAAATCTCTCCTTTCCCATAGATCTGACAGGTATACTATCCAAGTTCACCTAATTTGCTAATAGTTTCCTTCTCTATATTCAAGTCATTTACCCATTCTGAATTTATCTTGGTGTAAGATGTGAGATGTTGATCTAAACCTAGGCTCTCTCATACTGTTTTCCAATTTTCCCAGAAGTTTTTGTCAAATAGTGGATTTTTGTCCCCAAATCTAGGCTCTTTGGGTTTATTTATCTAGGTATTCTTGCTAACATCTTACTAACTTGCCAAGAACATTCAAAGTCCCTTCATAACCTAACCCACTTCTTCCCCCACCCAACTCAATTGCCATCCAGTCTTCTTATACCCTACTCCTTAACCACATATTCTTCATTCCAGAGACACTAGATTCTTGGCTGTTTCATGAACAAGATCCTCCATCACTCCCCCATGCCTGATGTTCTCTCTCTTCATCTCTGCTCCTTAGCTTCCCTGGCTTCCTTTAAGTTCCAATTAAAGTCCTACTTTCTAAAGAAAACCTTACCCAAACCCTCTTAACTCTAATGCCTTTCCTCTCTTAATTATTACCTATTTATCCTGTTTTTAGCTTGTATATATTTGTTTGCTTATTGTCTCCCCCATTAGATTGTGAGAGCCTTGGTCAAGGATTGTCTTTTGTCTCTTTTTGATTCCTTAGCACTTAGCACAGTTCCTGGCACATACATCTTTACTAACTGACTATTTAGTCCTTTTGTTTTTGTGCTACTGATGCTCTGGTCAGTAGATCTGGAAAAATAATACTTGTACTGTCTGCCTCACATGGTTTCTTTAAAGAAAGAACTTTGTAAATTGTGAAATCTTTTATCAATGTACATCATCATTGTTATTATTGTTGCTATCTTATTCTCATCTTTTTTACTGTTTCAGATATAAATGTTCCTGGGACAAATTGCTATTGAGAATGTTCTAAACCATGTATTTTTTTCTGCCCAGTCACAATTCATGATGTTAAGTGAGGATTTAGAAGGTATAGGTTGTCAATAAAGTGAGCTCATTGTAAAATAAAAAAATTTTAAAGCTGATAGAACCAGAATTGATACATAACAATAAGAGCAAACTGAGCCAATAAGCCAGGGACTGATATGGAAGATGATTGGCAAAATTACTGGAATGGTTTGCCATTTCCTTCTCCAATGTGCCCCTGTTTTACAGATGAGGAACTGGGGAAAATAGGGGTTAGGTGATGTGCCCAGGGCCACATAGATAATAAGGGTATGAGGCTGGATTTGAACTCTGATCTTCCTCACTCCAGACCTGATATTCTATCCACCTCCCCACCTACCTGCCCCATTATAATGAACTAAATTCTAACTAACTGAGGCAGCAAGGCATAGTGGATAGAGAACTGGCCTTGTAGCCATGAATATGTGTGTTCAAGTTCTACCCAACAATACTGTGCTTAGTTCTACATACTGACTACATAATACTGGGCAAGTCATATAGACCTTCAGTGCTCTTTTTAGGTCTTTCTCTAATACTATAAGTAGTAGAAGGGGCACCTGGGTGGCTCAGTACATTGAGAGCCATATCTAGAGATGAGAGGTCCCAGGTTCAAATCTGGCCTCAAACACTTCCCAGCTGTGTGACCCTGGGCAAATTACTCAACCCCCATTGCCTAGCCCTTACTGTTCTTCTACCTTAGAACCAATACACAGAATTGATTCTAAGATGGAAGGTAAGGGTTAAAAAAAAGACTATAAGAGGTAGAGAGGGTATTAACTTGCATCAGCAAAAAGATCTCCTCACCAGAACTTCCTACCTAGGTGTAATCTCTATCTCTTAACTATATGGTAAGTAGTATTCTTTGCTGCTAAAAATATTGTCAGCACCTTATAAATTCAATCATCTCTAAATATGGCGCCCTGGGGTAAAATCCTATTGCTCTACCTTAGGAATGGCTCCATTGAATAGTCTCATACCTCATCAGCAGAGGTCATAATTGCAGTCCTAAAGTCAAGTTTTAAGGTTGACAATTACTCTACCCAGTTTCTGTCACTGAATTGTAGAAAACACGAGAGAGAGAGAGAGACAGAGAGAGAGAGGCAGAGACAGAGACAGAGACAGAGACAGAGAGACAGAGAGACAGAGACAGAGACAGAGAAAGAGACAGAGAATTAGAGAGGTCTTTCCTTCATATAGTACCTTCCTTACAAAATGCAGCTCAGAGCTGTTGAAATGACTTACCTGGGAACCTTAGGCAAAGGGACCTCTGATTCTCCCAGAGCAAAGTCATGCTTGTCACATACCTTCGGTGATGAACAGCTTGACGTCCTTATCTCCTTCTAAAGTATTAATATCTGCAGATAAGGGATTAGCACCAATATTCTTTTAATTGGAAATATCTTTCTTCCTCCTAAACAGATGTCTGATCATTCCACTCCTGCAGATGTTGTCCAAAGGCTCTCAACATGTGTGAGAAAGACAGCCTTTTTCATCTTTCTGTGTAATCAGCTCCCATGAGTCCAAATGCTGAGTATGGAGAAGTTGCAGGGGCCACTTGATTGTGCTGGAGATGGAGAACTGGCAGAACTGCTATGCAACACCTAGCCCACAAAGGCTCTCTTTACTAACAAATGCAATTGGAGCTTTTCAGGAAATCAGTGTTTCCTATGCTGAAGCGGGTCCTCCATCAACATTGGCGGCTTGGCAAAGGAGAGCTTAGCCAAAGCTGCTTCCCTGATCCCATTATTGATAAGCTCTTAGAGCTCATCAATGAAAATTAGGACTCGTTAATCCTGTACATCCTCCCCCACCCCTTGATTTTTAATTACAGAAGAAAGGAGTAATGGATAACTTTTGAGGCTGCAAAGACACTGAGGCTGTCAGGAGAAAATTAAATTTACAGTCAGAGAGTTTTGTTTTCTCAAGTGTCCTTGTAAAATGCAAGAGAGGCTGGTTGGCATCACAGGGCAATTCAACCCGTTTCCTAAACTGGCAGGGTTTTCCTTGAAGAAATCCTCCTTTGTTTGCCAAGAGACAATATTAGTGACAAGACAAGACTAAAGGGAACTCATTCAGAAGAAAACTGCATTAAAGGAACATTAAGGGTGATGTTTTAAAGTCTGATTTAAACTCATGAAAGCAAGGAGATTTATTATTGAAGCCAAATTGCTGAGCTGACTCCCTCCCTGCCTGGGAATGCTGATGATCAGAGTACAGATGATGGAATCTGGGCACTCACATACCTCCCAAGCCTGGGGATACATTGCTGGGGAGGAAAAAAGACAGGTGACACAGTGGATAGAACTCTGGGCCAGAAATCAAGAAGAATTGAGTTCAACTCAAGCTTCAGACATTTATTAGCTGTTTGACCTTGGGCAAGTCACTTAAACTGTACCTCAGTTTCCTCAACTGTAAAATGGAAATAATAACTGTATCCACCTCTCAGGCGTGTTGTGGAGATCAAATGAGATACTGTGCCTGATTCCTAGCAGGTATTACCTATTATTATTCAAAAGAGAAATGGATGCAAGGCAGCTACAGTTTTCCCATTTGTGGAAGAAGTTAAGGGAAGCATCTCCCTGGAATGGAAGGCTGAGGAATTGCTGAAGAAGGTGGGCAATATCCATTTTGCCATAAAGTTATTCCCTCCTCTGAAGCTAACTTGGCTAGCAGCCAGGAAGTCCATGGGTTAGTTTGAGTCCCCAAATCCAGATTCATAAGTTGCAAGTATGCCCAATGCTGGGGAGAAAGGGCAATTGAGTGGTGGAAACAAGAAGGCAGCAGCTATTGCCAAAAACTATAATGAGGGCACCAACTTCTCTCCCTCTTTGAGCCTGCCTGCAGGCAGTCGATAAAGGCAGTGAGAGCCCAGGTTTCTGGACTGATGTTTAGATTGGTCTAATTATGTTGCAGTAGGAAAGCTATTTATGTTGGAAGGAGGAATAACAAGAGTTCCAGGTATATCTGAATATAATGGATTGTATTATGTTATTAGTAATGACAAATATTGGAAATATAAAGAAAATAATGGAAACATATGAAGATGAAAAGGGAATAAGAATAAAACATACCATGATTACGTTAAAAAAGGAATAGCCACACAATCAAGAGAACAGTATCCAAAAAAAAAATCTAAAGGGAACACAAAAGCAGAGGATGTTTATATTAGCACACTTACATAATTTATTTTTTAATCAAATTGTATACTATGAGGAGTTTGTGGTTTTGCACATAATTTTTTTTATCCACTTGTTTATTTAAATGTTTTTAGGTGATGGTAATGGTGGTGGTTGTGGTGGTTACTAAGTATATAATAAAAGATTTGGTGGAAAAAAGAGTGCCACGTGACATATCTTCATGGAAAATCAGTGCAGCTCTGAGGGGAAAGTATTCCTTGGTAATTTTCCCTGTGGTCTGTGCTGTATTGTGTAGTGTTGTATGTGTGGGTGCAGGGGTGCGGTGTTTCTTGTGGACATTTTGTGTACTAGATTATAGTATAAACTTACCAAAACTTTGAATGGAAAGGGCTAGGCAATTACAACTCTAACCAAGATCAGTGATGGTTGAAGGCTGGACATTCTTTTCTTTCATTCAATCCTTACCTTCCATCTTAGAATCAAGACTGTATATTGGTTCCAAGGCAGAAAAGTGGTAAGGGCTAGGCAATGGGAGTTAAGTGACTTGTCCAGGGTCACACAGCTAAGAAGTATTTGAGGCCAGATTTGAACCTAGGACATCCCATCTCTAGATCTGGCTCTCAATCCACTAAGCCACCTGGCTTCCCCTTGGCTATTATTTTCCAAGCTCTTCCCTTTTATCTTATTCTCGATTGTGTATGAGATCACAAGATTCTGTGAGCTTTAGCAAAATACCCTGGAGAAATCAGAGTTTCAACTGTATCACAAAAACTTTAATTCCACAAAGGGCATATGCCCTCACATAATGTTCCTTGAATCATGCTCCCCAAGGGACCAAAACCTATCATCACACAATGCAATCCATTCACTCCCACTCCTCTGGCCTTCATTTGGCTTGGAAATGTTAAATATTTGCATGATGCAATGGTGGTTTCTACCTGAACAGCAAATCTGGAATCTAGCCAGTTAGGCCAGCTGCCCACTACCCTACAAATCAGCATCTGATTTCCAGATTGAGTGCCAGTACCAATGTTGGTGCCACCCTGGAAAATCAAAAGATGCAGTCTCGTCTTTTCCCTTCACTGGTAAGTGGGGCTATGCCAGGAAACTCATCATTTTCCTTAGTGCCAAGTTTCCCAAATCTGCCTGCCACCAAGAGATTTGGGCTCCATTCCATATCTTCTAGGGTAACATTATCAGACTGGAACAAATCATGGCAAGTGGGAAGTATGGTTAAGTACTACTTCCAAAAGAAACATAATCTAATTTAATTTCACATTCTTTTTGGTCATCCCTATGATTATCAAGATAATCTTTTACACACTTTGGATCCTGTGGCCTCTCTGGTTTTTTAACCTAATACAGTACTGGTATACATTGTCCAGAATTTTGTAGGTTTTAGAAATGCTGGGCTGGGGATGCAGGATGATGAACAAGAACTGGGAAAACATAGAGTATAGGATGGATTATCATCACAACCAGAAGTCATCAGAGACTAGAGTCTGGAACCAGGAGTTCAGTCTAGCTGTAGCAAAAGGATGTCCATTGTACCATTTATAGGCATTGAAGGTCAGGGAAAGCAATGGATCCATCCATACAGTTTCTAGTAAAGCTTATAGAATCTGGCAGGTGAGTATTAGCAATAGATTTTTCATCTAGACATTTCTGTTTAGGCAACAGAAATATAGGTAAGAAGACTGGCACAAGGATTCAAAAAAAAGATACAATGACTAGGTATCATTAGGTTGAGTAGAGGCAGAGACTGAGAACCAAGGATCAGAACCCAGTCAGAAAGTCTGGGAAAAACATATGAAGCACCAGAAGCAACTCTGAATCAACCAGACAAATTTTATATTCTTGCTGTTTAGAAGTGTTATATTGAATCTCTGGGAGCTTGAAGTTCACCTTTGATTGACAAATGAGTCAGTTGGATAGAATGTTCCCAGGGAGGCATGCGAAAGGCAGGAGGGGGCAGTTGAGAACTCTGAGCAGAAGTTCTGGGTCTTTGACCTGTGCTGAGGTTAGAGATGGGTGGATCCTGGTCTTGGAGTGAGAGGGTGCAAACATATCTCTGCAAGCTCTTCCTGTACTTGATATACTGTTAGCAACCTGTACCTGACCATCACCTTGGTGTCTACTGTCCCTAGATATTAGGAGTTTCATCATCTAGTTATCTAGGTTTCCCAGGGCCCGGGAGGGATCCGGGAAGTGGGCAGGAGACAAAGAAGAGGGTGGAAAGGGTGGATATATCTCAACTGTTAGGCTTAAGATCTACAGAAGAAGAAGCTGAAGATTTCCCAGCAGTTTACCTACTCTGGTTTAGTCCTGGCCAGGCTGAACCAGAGGGAAGCTACAGTGATTCTTCATTTGCCAGCAGTTGGGAGTTTCATTAGTAACAATTAAAGTAGGGTTTCCCATTACCCCAGTCCTTTACCCTTATCCTTCCTATTAATATATAAAGTCTAAAGTACCTTCCTAGATCAGTTTCAAAGCTTGTTTGGGAAGGGAAACAACGCAGTCAGAATATCGTCGTTATCCTAGCTGAAGAACCCATATCAATATAACAGAAGTCAACACCAAGAGGAGCTATGTAGATGCCTATCAGTCAATAGAATTTCAGCCTAGAGACTATAGGTACTGGGTTCAAATCGGACCTTAGACACTTCTTATCTGTGTGATTCTGGGCAAGTCACTTAACCTCTTCCCTCCCTCCATTGCCTAGCCCTTACCACTCTTCTGCCTTGGAATAATCATATAGTATTGATTCTAAGATGAAAGGTAACAGGAAGGAGAAGGAGGAGGAGGAGGAGGAGGAGGAGGAGGAACAGGAGGAGATGATGACAACGATGACGACACCGCCGTCAAACATGACTAGTCTAAAGGTATGAAACGGAAGGACACAAATAAGAGTGCCTGTCCAGAATGAAGTATGACTAGAACAAAGAGAAAGGCAACTGTTGACAGGAATTTTTTTTTAATTCAAACATATCCTGATAGACTTGATTCTGAATTTCTCATTCATACTGCCTCCTACTCTATATTAGATTATTAAAAATAACTTAGAAAAGAAAGAAATGATCACCAGTAACTAGCAAATCAGTAGACCAGGAGAATGTCACGACCAAACAACATTTTGATGACAAGGCATTTGACAAAATTCTTCCTGATGGTCTTGTGGATAAGATGGAGAAATGTGGGCTAAATTATAGCATATTTAAACCAAGATTTTTAGACAACTCTACCCAAAGAGCATTGATATATGCATCAATGTCAACCTGGAAAGAGGTCTTCATTTACTTGCCAAATAATTTTCCATTTGTCCTTGTCCTGCTTCATATTTTCCATCAATATCTTTGATGAAAACATAAAAGGCATACTTACCAAATCTAACACATAACAGGGAAGGATTGCTAACATAATGAGTGCCAGAATCAAGACCTAAAATTACCTTAACATTCTAGAATTCTGAATTAAAACAAAGAAAATTAATTTTATCAGGAGTAATTACAAAGCCCTGCATTTAGGTTTAAAAAAAATCATTTGCACAAGCAAAGGGCACATGAAAACTAACTTGAAAATAGTGCATATTAAAAAACATATTTCAGAGATTTTTGTTGAGTATAGGTTCAATATTACCTAGAGCAAGAAAACACTGATTTTTAAAAAGCCAATGAAATCTCAGCCTCCTATCTGTCTGACCACTCTTCATTTTCTTTGATTAGTATATCTTCCATGTCTCCCCAATCCTCTAACAAAAGGTCTGCCCCAAGGCTTCATCTTTTCTTTTTTCTTTATACTTTCTACTCTACTACTCTCAACCACCTTTATTGGGTTTTATTATCTCTGTGCAAATGACTTCCAGTCCCCCCTCACTTAACTCTATGTCTTAGGAGCCCTACCTCATTTCTTCCTTTACCTCAGGTGCTATCTCCAACTTGAAGCCTTTCCTGATCCCCTTGGTTGTTAGTAGTTTCTCCCTCTTCAAATCATTGTGTGTATATCATTCATTATATTCCTCAGAAGATTATAAGTTTCTTGGGAGCAGGGACTATTTTAATTTTTGTCTTTGTATCTCCAGCACCTAGCTCCATGCACTCACTACAAGTAGTAGGCATTTAATACATTTGTTGAACAACAAGTTAACACTGGATCAGATGAGAACCAAGATCTATTCCAGTTTATCTTGTCAATAGTTTGTTTGTACATATTCATTTGCAAGTCATCTCTCACAGTAGACTGTGAGCTGCTTGAGAGTAAGGACTGTCTTTTACCCTTCTTCATATCTCTAGAACTTAGTATACTGCCTTGGACATTGTAGGTTCTTAAATGTTCATTAACTAAGTCTTGCAATTTTACCATTGGATTGTAGAAAAGAGATAAACTACCTATGAGAGACTACTCTGCCCATGATAGATCTAATTTAGTAGCTGCCTAAGCCTTTTAGACAAAGAAAACCCTCAGTGTTTCAACTCTAAACCAACCAGGGATTGAATGCTTGAGAATTTCCCAGGGGCTTTTCTAAAGGATTGCCAGAAACTAAATTGAGTATCATCCTTTGATTTAGCATTACAAACACCAGAAAATAACCACACAAACATGCCATCACATCTTTGCCCCCTATTTTCTACCTCCTCCTGTCCTCTAGTCTTTCAGGTAAGGGGGAAGGGAGGAAAGAGCAGCTAATTCTTTAATATTTCAAAGGATTAAAGAATCTTCATGGACCTCTGATATTTTTTGGATGGCTTGATTTTTTCTCCACCAAAGTAAAATGAAATCTCTATATTTCATAGTAGAGAACCTTTGTGAGTTGACCTGAGAGAGACAGCATGGACAATGGAAAGTGTCTTCAATCAGTTCCAAATGAGCAGGGCTCAAATTCCCTCTTCTGTTACTTATTACCTGTGTGACTTTGGGCAGGTTTCTTAACCTCTCTGGGCCTCAGTTTCCTCATTTGCAAAATGAGGGCATCATATGAGATAATCTCTAAGGTCTCTTCCAGCTCTAAGTTTAGGATTGTCTATGGTTAGTAATGCAAATAAAAAGCATATTGCTTCCTATTTGCCAGGCATAAATTAGTATTCTCCTTGGCAAGCAACTGTTTGCAAGGTTCTTTTAATGAAGGAGAAAACCCCAAAGCAGTAGAGAACAGAATGTTTAGCCCACTAGTCTGTCAGAGTGTAAGAAAAATCATCTCAATAATACCCTCATAGAGCCTCTGCTCAATGGTTCTGTTTTAGGGAGACGTAGAAGTAAATAGTATACACAGCAGCTCTCTTTAGGAGAAGAAAAAGGCTCAGTGGAGTGCCTGCTATTTGTTTGGTTGAATTTGTAGGGACTCCGTGTACTCACCAATAAAACAAGCCAACCTAGGTTGAGTATTTTTATATTGTTAAACAAACATGGCAGTTTACATAAATCAGCTAGTAAATGTATGATTATAATGACCAAGCTTGTTCTCAAAAGAGAAGTAGGAAAACGCACCATCCTAAAGTCTACCAAATCAGTAGATCAGGGGAATATCATAACCAAATGACATTTTGACGATAAGACATTTGGACAGAATTCTTCCTTATGGTCTTCTGGGTAACATGGAGAAATGTGGGCTCAATGACAACTTATTTAAACAAAGATTTTTGGACAACTCTACCCAAATAGTTTTAATATATGCATCAATGTTAATAAGCATTAGTGTACCTAACCCACTTAGACAGGGAAACAAGCTTAGAATGAAGCTCATCAATCTTGGTGAGCAAATGCAAACTCACATAGTCTCCTTTATTTAGCTGGCCCCAGACCAGACTCTTTGCTTCTAGTTGTCTTCTTGTTATTTGTTCTTTATGTCAACATCCTCTCCCCCTCCTTCCACCTCTTCTCCTGGGAACAGAATTCAAATCAATACTACCATTGTTTCTGGAAAGAACATGTCAACCAACTCTCCTATGACCCCACTCATCATCCCTGTGACTTCTCAGGATGCAGTAACCTGCCTTGGCTGCCATTTTTCTATGTCTGCTATCTCCCCTATTAGAAGATGAGTTCCTTGAGAATAGGAATTGTGTCTTTATATTTCAAACACTTAGCACAGTGTTGAGCACATAGTAAGGGCTTAATATATAATTTTCATTCACGTTTATTTGTGGTAATGGTAATGGAAAGTTGCATATGTGATCAGAATTGGTTGATAAATTGGTTAGTTTTGCTGAAGTGCATTTTTCCCCATTTTTATCATTTTTATCCTTCATAAATTCTTTACATGTTATCATTACTTGGTGATAAACCAAATTGCTATTGAGATAAATTATAAGTAAAGTCCTATAAATAATTACTATAGTTTTACATAGTCAAAAGTATAATGCAATTTATCCACATCCCTCAAGCCTGAGTCTTTCTGGGATTTCCAGCAGCAATGCTGGCCACTCAATGAATACCTAAAGTTAACCAACCAAGGTCAATTCTCAGCCTGTTCTCACTTCTCAAGGCAACAAGAGTGCCTGCATTTCCTTCCTTGAGGAAGGGACCAAGAGATTACAGTTTTATTGCACTGGGTAGGGGGAGAGAGGAGGATAAGTCCATGCCATCATCCTCTGAACTCTAGGATAAACCAAGCCAAACTGAACTGTGTGTGTAGGGCAGAGATGGCAAATCTTTTAGAGACCAAGTGCCCAAACTGCACCCTCATGCTGCATATGAGCTGCCCTCTTATCCTAGACAGGGGAAGGAGGAAATACTCCCATTGGACTGTTGGGCAGAGGGGTGGGTGATGTGAAAAATGTCCTCAGACATGGTATAGAGGGGGAGGGGAGAAGCCCCCTCCAACACTTGTACCATAGGTTCATCAGCATGGGTGTAGAGGAAGGATACAAGCAGCCTTGCCACAGATGAATGAATCTCTGTTTAGTGCTTTCTTACACACAATTCCATCTCTTCACTCTACTATCTTGTATTAGTTATTCCCTATGCTTGAAATAGACTCCTTCCTCCTCTCTACTTCTTGAAATTCCCTGTCCTCATTTAAGACCCAGGTCAACCATAATCTTTTGTACTGGACCTTTACTGGTCTCTCCAGCTGCTAAGGTTGAAGATATATTTTCTATGTGTTTTCTGTATGCTTATATATACTTATTTAAATACACATACCTCCTTTCCTTAAAATGTGGAATCCTTGATTTGATGTTTTGCTTTTTAATTTATTTCTCCAATGATGAGAAGAGGAGCCAGCACATTATATGTACTGAATAAATGCCTGTGAGTTGTTTCAACCATGAATCAATGGTTACTAGATGACTCATCCCACCAAAAGGTTGTAAACAAATTGTAAAACTTCATGCAAATGCCATCTATTGTAATTACTTGTTAAATGAAGAGTATAGGTTAAATGACCACAGAATATTTTCATCTAGAAAGTTCTTTAATTTCATGGTTTTATGATAAAACTTGATAAATGGTTCCAAGACATGATGGGATCAAGTAATAGAAAAAGCTAGCCTTCTTAGCAGCACCAGGGAGAGTTCCCAGTGAATTTGCTACTATGACATCCAGCATTTCCCTAAAGCAAATGCAAGATAGCTAGTTATTTAGGACTTCTCCAGTTGTCCTCACCCCTAAAGAGGGTTCTCTTAGGCCTTAAGTTCATCCATCCATCCATTAATTTATTCAATCAGCAATCATTTATTTAATATCTAATATATGCAAAATACACAATTTTAAATCTTAAAAGTTCAACAAAATTTGTGAAATCCTCAAGAAGGTCAATCTTCACTGACTTTCATCCAAGAAGAGTTGGTGTCTATTTGTGATAGGACACATCTTTTGGGTGGATCTGAGTCTCAGCTAAGGGGAATTTTCCCCTTTTGAGTATGTCAGTATTGATTCCCATGAGGAAGAACACTGAGGAATCAATCTCTTGCTTGTTAACAGGAGTCAAGGAAGAGATACTTCAGACCCATGTGGGTGGAAGAATAAACTTTGATCAGGCATTGGCTTTGGGAAATTGTATATAACTAATGACATTCCACAAGGGTAACAAATGAACATGAGGTTTCAAGACAGATTTCTGTGGCAGTAAGCCATTGCTGTTATCAGAACTAGTCAATATTATTTAATAATGAGTAAGCAAGTTAACATAGTCACAGTGATCCTTAGAAACTTTTCCTCCCTTTTATAGAAGTTCTCTGTGACCCTCTTGATTCAAAAGGCTATTCTAGGAGTGTATCTTCTGTATTCCAAGGAAGGAGGTTCTAAGAACTTGCTCCTTAATGGTGATTAATTATTTAGAGGCAGGTATAATGGAGATTCCAGGACTAGAACCAATTCTAGTGAAATTGGCCAAGTGATGAGACACATATCCCCAGACTCTATTGTCTGATGATTTTTTAAAATCCCACTGCATCTCCTCCCTCTTCCTTAAGATGTTCTAGCCAAGGTCTCAACATCTGGCATAGACTCTCCTGAAAATAGAAGAGAGATTCTAACATTTGAAGCTATAGGGACGGAGGCTAGAGGCTTCCAGGAAGGAAGGCCTTCCTTAAATACTACCCTTCAGCATCAACTCTCAGTCACTAAGAATTTACTAGGCCCTTGCTAACAGTACTGTATGGTCCCATTGTTCCTGGCATTCTGACAAACAGTGGTTTTGGTTGTTGATGATTGTATTTTGACTTGTGTCCCTATTTCTTATAGTCCTAGATCTATTGGCTGCTCCATCTTCCCATCCCTCTTGAGGGTGGTAAGAGAACAGTATCCCTAGTGCTAACTTTGAAATTAGACAATTCTGTTGAAGGACAACTCTCTAGAACTTTCTAAGATTCCTTCAATGTTGTTTGGGAAAGCAAACTTGTGTAAAACCACATTCTCTCACCTACCACTTCTCCACTTTTTGTTGTTGTTGCTTTTTTTGCTGTGTACTAAGGTAAGACATGCACCCATAGGTAAATTCTTGTTCAATATGAGCTTTCGTATAATTTTTTTAGTGATGGGCAAACTTTTTATTTTTTTCTTATTATTTCTTTTAGATTTAAATATTTTATTTTTTAGAATAATTTTCCATGGTTACTTGATTCATGTTTTTACTTTCCCTTTCACCTCCCTTCCTCCCCACCCCCATAGCCAACAGACATTTCCACTGGTTTTAACATGTGTCATCAATCAAGACTTATTTACATATTATTGATAGTTGCATTGGTGTGGTTGTTTCGAGTCTACATCCCCAACCATGCCCGCATCAACCCATGTGTTCAAGCAGTTGTTTTTCTTCTGTGTTTCCACTCCTGTAGTTCCTCCTCTGAATGTGGGCAGCTTTCTTTTCCATAAATCCCTCATAATTGTCCTGGGTCATTGTATTGCTGCTAGTACAGAAGTCTACCACATTCAATTTTACCACAGTGTATCAGTCTCTGTGTACAATGTTCTTCTGGCTCTGCTCCTTTCACTCTGCATCAATTCCTGGAGGTCTTTCTAGTTCACATAGAATTCCTCCAGTTTATTATTCCTTTGAGCACAGTAGTATTCCATCACCAGCATATATCACAATTTGTTCAGCCATTCCCTAATTGAAAGGCATACCCTTGTTTTCCAGTTTTTTGCCATCACAAAAATTTTGCTATAAATATTTTTGTACAAGTCTTTTTTATCTACGATCTCTTTGGGGTACAAACCCAGCAATGCTATGGCTGGATCAAAGGGCAGGCAATCTTTTAGAGCTCTTTGGGCATAGTTCCAAATTGCCCTCCAGAATGGTTGGATCAGTTCACAACTCCACCAGCAATGCATTAATGTCCCAATTTTGCCATGTCTCCTCCAACATTTATTACTCTGCCCTGCTATCATTTTAGCCAATCTGCTAGGTGTGACGTGATACCTCAGAGTTGTTTTGATTTGCATTTCTCTAATTATTAGAGGTTTAGAATACTTTCTCACGTGCTTATTGATAGTTTTGATTTCTTTACCTGAAAATTGCCTATTCATGTCCCTTGCCCATTTATCAATTGGGGAATGGCTTGGTTTTTTTTTATACAATTGATTTAGCAACTTGGATATTTCAGTAATTAGACCTCTGTCAGAGTTTTTTGTTCTAAAGATTTTTTTCCCAGTTTGTTGTTTCCCTTCTGATTTTGGTTGCATTGTTTTTGTTTGTACAAAACCTTTTTAATTTAATATAATCAAAATTATTTATTTTACATTTTGTAATTTTTTCTAACTCTTGCTTGGTTTTAAAATCTTTCCTTTCCCAGAGATCTGAGAAGTATACTATTCCATGCTCACCTAATTTACTTATAGTTTCCTTCTTTATATTCAAGTCATTCACCCATTCTGAATTTATCTTTAGACAATTTGAAAGCTGTGATTAGCCCCTATGAATAGGGGAAGGGACAAGAAGTCACTATAAAAGCCCTGAATTTCTGGGGCTAGAGGTTGGCTTCAGGAGTTATCCTTGACAGGTTGTCTTTAGCTCGAATTGTCTCTTGGAGGGAACTTGGGTGAGTGAATAGCTGACTTTCCTTTCCTGACTTCTGGAGAGTGTTTAACTTCAGTTAAGGGTTAACAAGTTGTGCCAAGCTGAGTCGAGCACCAGAGCAATATTTTGTGTGATAGTCTAAGTATCTTCTCTACCCTCTTTTTGTATTTCTCAACTTTCACTCTCTCCACCTATTTTGTAAATAAAAACTATTGAAAGTCATTATGAATTGAGCTATAATATTTTAAATAGGTGACCACCATATTATTTATACATTTTGGCAACCACGAAGAGTTTGAAGAGCACCCATAATCTTCTGATAATCTCTTTCACCTTCTACTATCTTTTAACTATCCCTCAGCCAGTTATTAGTAGCTAATTCCTGCCAAGAAAGGTAAGTCCTAAACTTTAAAAACAAATAGGCAACCAAGCATGATACTGAGTGGCATAACCCAAATTGGGAAAATGTTGTTTTTTTCCTACTTAAAATGGTTCATGAGCCAGAGAACTTTTCACAGTGGCTATATTTAGCACTGTTCCTGGGTGTAGTGATTGAATGCCTTGAGATTAGCTTGAGAAATCCTGAGATTCAGGGGGGAGATTCATCTCTCTATACCCCCTTACCGTTTTGGCCTGCCCAGTCTCTACAACACATTCAATATGGGATTCATCCACACTATGGGGAACCCCTGAAGTGTTACCAAAGAAATCTAAATGGATGATAATACTTGCGAAGGGAAGGAACCTTAAAGAGTCTGGAGGTGAATTTTTAATCCTTTTCAGACTCCATTGCTAACTGTTTCAGTTTGTTCTCCTTCAAATAATGAAGAAGTCTCTGTAATGCAGCCATCTGAATTGAAGAAAAAAAGGACTCTTGAATTCAGTACCTGTATCCTGTCGCATATATTGTAATTTCTGATTATTTGTTTAAACATTTAATTTTGTTTTTTAAGTTCATATATTGCTCTAATCTAACATATTCTATTATACTATGTCACTTTAAATTACTTTGTTTTGGATATTAGGTATATATTCTGTTACATTGTCTTTATTTGTACCACCCCATATGACTGGACTGGAGAAAATGCCATTGTAAAAGTCCATAAACAACTTGCACAAACCCTTAATTGGTTACATCCAGTAAACAACTTTTGGAAAATTTAATGACTTAAAAAAATTTAAATTGATTTTAAGAGGCCTTCAGAGATGATGTTTAGACATTTTAGACCCAAAAGATTTTCATCACCAGTACAGAGGTTTTTCTGTGCTCTCCTGCCAAATTTTGGAATGATGGCAGTAATAGACTTTGTTAAAAATATCTTTGTTAAAAATTAAAAAAATAAAAAAATAAAAATATCAAGGTTGAAAGATTTGTATATCCATGAGCTTCAGTGGCTATAGAGACTCATGTAAATCCTAATGATAGTGGGTTTATTTGCTATTGTCATTAAATATGCTTTTATGATATTTGGGGATTTTGGTACTTCTTGAATATGCATTATACTGTTTTTTATAAAGCTGTTTTCTTAGTGAAAATTAATGTGTCCTGAGTTAATCTGAGTATTGGTCAATACCTTCCTTGGGGGGATTGTGTAATTCTCACTATATACATTGTCCTGAGAATTGTAAGGGGGCGGGGGAATAAGAAACCAGGGGTTTACAACTTTGTAGGCAAAGCAAAAGGTTTGCAAAAGGGCCTGGTCATAGGCACAGAACTGAAGGGGCAATTCCAGAATCTTAGGAACATATAAACCTGAGGACCAAAGATGATTGGACGTGTATTTGTTCCTGTTTGAGCAAGAGAGTGGAGAGGTCACTTCCTGTGGCAGTTTGTACAAGGAGACTTGCTTTCCTGATACCCAGAGATCCTGTAGTCTAACCAGTGAGAAGAACTGAGGTCCTATCTATCCCTGTTTCAGTTAACATCTCTCAGACATCTTTGTGAGCTCCTAATTCCTGAGTCTCAGAGGCTTCTTGACTAAGAGTGCATGAGAGCCAGACCCTGAGAGAACCTCTGTCTTTGGACTAGAGGCCTGCAGCCATCTTTGTCTCTGAAGAAATTCATCAAGATTATAACAGCTCTACTCTAACAAACTTGTACTGTGACTAACTTTAATTTGAGGACCAGTCAGATCAGGAAAGATAGTTAGTCTGGATTTTTAGAGAGATCAAAGTAGAAATTTTAGCTTGAAGAAAAAGAAGGTTTTGTGAGAGGCTCATAGAAAGGAGGGAGGAATATCTAGATTTTTTAGAGTTAGGGACTTCCTTTACCCTGGTCCTCCATCATCTTCTGTTAATTTATTATTTTACTATTTAAAAGAAAGTCAGATAGCGTTGTGGCCTAAGAGTGACTCTCAGGCCTACTCAGGCTTGGAGAGTAAGTTTCTCTGGATAGTAACAATAACAACTATATACAACCCCAAGTGAGTCACCTATTTCAGTTCACTATTTCAGAATGCACATGTGAAAAGAAACATGGTCCCTGCCCTTAAGGAACTTCCATGTCATTAAGGGGACAAGGTATACAGGGTGTCTCAAAATTCTAACTCTAAGTTTTTGGACATTCTGTATATGTTAATAATCCTGACATAAAGGGGAAAGTGAGAGGTCTTAGCACCATCCATTACATACTCCTTTGCAATGTCCCTGTCCCTCGTTAGCAAAGATACAACTATAATGAGAGAAAAAAATTGTAGACATTTCTTGGGCATAGAAGGAATTAATTTTCAAGCATTAGTAATATGGGGACTTGAGAGAATTAATTCCATTTGGAATATTTATTATCTTCAAAATATGTCTATTTCTTCTTGATTTCATTCATCTCAAAGCTATGAAGACAAAACAACTTTATTGTTGGTATTTGTTATTCGTAGTTGAGTTTCTTGGTCCAAAGTATATATGGCTTTAATGAACTTTTGGATTGAATTTTTCCAAATGCATGACCACTGGTAAAAAAAGAGTCACTGATGTGGAGAATTGCCAAAAGAATAAAAAAGAAAGAAAGAAAATGAAGTGATTTCCACTTACAAGTAAAATATGAATTAATTAGCATAAAAAAGAGAAAATCGTCTACCCACCTACAATTAGCCGGTCTTACTCTATTATAATGTCCACCACCACCCCTCCCCACCCTGTTAGCATGTCACTCATTTCAAGTGATTAAATGGGAATATTTTTGGTCCCCCCAAAGGACACGAAGTCCTTGAAGGGCTTACGATAAACTGTTACTCCATTGCTGAAATATATTGCAGTAAGAAGCTGAAAAGAGAAAGGGGATTATTATCTTATCATACCCAATACAATGTGCCCTGGTAGAGGTACAAATTCTTAATGGTAAATTCCACTTGGCATCAAAACAGCATAGGGTGGGGGTGGGGACAATGGAAAGATTACTGAATTCAAAGTCAGAGGATCTGGTAGAAATCCCAGCTTTACCCTTCTTATCTATGTAATCCTGGCCAAGCCTTTGCACTTCTCTCTGCTTCAAATTCTTCCTCTGTAAGTTTTTGTCTTTAGACTAGATAATCTTTAAGATTCTTTACAAATCTAAATCTGTGATCTTAAAAATGATATGAATTAAGTGTCTACTGAGTGAGAGACCACATAGAATAATGAATAGAGTTTTTACTTTGAATCCAGGAAGACCTGGGGTCAAGTCCAGCCTTTAACATATGATGGCTTTGTGACAAGTAAGTTGCTTGGTCAATTTATGTAATCTTTTGGTCTTCTAGGCAACTATAAGACTATATTGCAGAGAGGAGTGAATGGAGTATTGTAGGAGGACTAGCACCTCTGGGATGAGGGCTTGTTGATTCCTTTTCAGGGATGCTTATCCACCTTTGGTGCCCATTTGTTATCCAACTCTCACCTATGGCTCCAAGAAGTTGTAGCATGTACAGTGTCCACAAACTGGAAAAACTATCTCAACAAATGGGCTAAGCAAGGTGGAGGGTAACTGACAGGTCTCAAACCATGAATGAATTAGGGGGGTGTCTATCTCATGCATGTGAAGACTTCCCCTGGCAGAATAGGCAGATGAGAACAGTTTGTTCCACCAACACTATGAAGTGCTTGGAGTTTGGTCAGACACTGAAGTCATTGAGGTTATATTACATCCTGGGCCATCATCAGTGATTCTGCCTTTTGTTTTCCCACTGGACTTGGATAACTCTGAAAGAGTGAGGCTGATGATTTTGTGCAATTCTGCCTCATTTAAATCCAATTCACAGGCAAGTCAAGACCTCATCAGTAATGTCACTGCTTCTCTTAGAAAATGAAGGATGAGCAAGTTGCAGAGAAGGTGGTGAATCTCTTTGGTAGAGGGATTTGTTTTCTACATCACAGCTTCACTCTACCAATCATAGGTCATCTCCTTAGATCTCAACTTGCTCATCTGGAAAATGAAGTTTTTGTCCTAGATGACCTCTAAGGTCTCTTCCAGCTCTAAGTCTACAACTCTATGCCTCAAAATCTAGTGCTCTACTAATACTCTATGCCTTTATTAGTCAGATTGGCAAATGAGGCTCAGAGCTAAAAAGACTTGCTCAGGATTGCACAGAGAATAAGTGGCAAAGAGGGGAGGAGAGATGGTTTTTAGTTATTTGAAGTCAACACATGGAATGAAGATTAGACTTTTTCTGTTGGGTCCCAGAGGATAGAACCAGGAGCAATGCCTACAAGCTGAGACAGATAGATTTATGCTTGATGTAAGGAAAACTTCTGGATTAGAGCCATATTGAATTGGTTTGTTCTGAAAGTTGGTAGGTTTCCTTTCATTTGAAGTATTTAAGCAAAAATAAAAAGATAAATATAGAGAAACTGAGGGAGACACACACACAGAGACAAAGAAAGACAGGCAGAAAACCATTACCTCTCAGGACAAACCAATCTGATTAGGGATGGATCTAATCAAAAAGTATATAGAGATAGAATGTATGTAAAAAATATATGTGATACATAAAAGTATATATATATATATAAAGCATATATATTTATATATACTGATATTAGATATGCATTGATATTATGTATGTAATATATATACATATGTATGTGTGTATATATATGTGTATATATATATATATATATATATATATAATATCAGTGTGGAGCTACTGGTAGCACAGTGGATAGGGTACTGGGCCTGGAGTCAAGAAGATCTGAGTTCAAATTCAGCCTCAGAAACTTACTAGCAAGTCACAAGCCTGTTGGCCTCAATTTCCTCAACTATAAAATGAGGAGAATAATAGCACCCTCCTTGCAGGTTAATTGTGAGGCTCAAATGAGGTGACATTTGTACAAAGTGCTTAATACAATTCCTCCCACACAGTAGGAGTTATATAAATGCTTATTCCCTTCACTCTCATTTCCCCAAAGCCAAAACTGCATGGTTATTGACCTTCATACTAGGAGACCAAAATGACATCGTTATGTTGGAGTCAATGTACAGTGTGTCTTGATTGAGGCTGATCAGACCACTATAAGCTTGAAAGGCTCTACCACAGATCAGACCCAAATATTCCTTGTGAACATTTGGGAGGCAGATATCTCTAAATTTACTCATCTCATGCTTCTTTTGAACTACTGCAATTCTGCTTTACTAATAGAGTACACTGCTTTCTTTGATTTGGGCTTGCAATGCTGGATGTTCTTGTGCTGTCAGCCAGGAGGGGGATATTATCTTCCTAGGAGAAACAATCCCAACAGTAACCACCATTCCCTGTAGCTAACCTTCTGAGCCTCTACTGGTCTGTGATACTCCCTGGGTTCCCTACCTCCATACAGAAAGACTGATGATTGGTTTTAATTATACATACATACATACATACATATATATATATGTGTGTGTGTATACATATATACATATGTATTTTACTGAGGTACAACTCATATTTGAAACACAAAAATACAGAGTAGACTGCCTCTGACAAATGTTTACGAAGCCCCTACTTGAAGATCTCTAGTAACTCATTCTCTCCCAAGGCAGCTCATTCCACTTTTAAGTAGCTCTGATTGCCATTGCATTTTTTCATTTTAAAATTTCATTTCTTGGTAACTTCCACTTATAGGTCCTAGTTCTGGCCCCTTTGGTTTTTTTTTAATAATTTTATGTATATTTTCTAAAACATATGGTCCTCTTTCTTGCTGTCTAAAACAGGATGCTGAAGAGAATTTATCTTGTCTTGACAGCTCAAGATCCTCAATATCCTATATGAGCATTTCTTACTGAACAGTCCTTCCTTTAGCACTATTAAAGTATATGTGGCCATTGAAAGGATCCCAGACCACTATGCTATTTGAATTCATGCATCTGCTTTTCACAGTTTTTCTGTCTTCTTTGCAGTTAGGCCTACAGCTGTCCTTTCTTGCACCTGTCACTGCATCTGCCTCTAGCAGTCCATCTTCTCCTTCTCCTTTAACATTTCTGACTTGAGACTTTTAATATGCTGAGACATAGGAAAACCAGAGAAACAAGCTTGTTAGAATTCATCGCAAAGTGTGAGTCAACTGACTCTGAGTGAAATCCTAAGGGATCCTCCAACAAATAAAATGCTTGAGCTTTAGAATGTTACCAATTAGAATTACCACTAGAAATTAGTAATATTTATGTATCACTATTCAATTCACTTTGGCAATCATATATTCAGGACTAGACATATGCAAGGTATTGTACTGTGTAGACAATGATAAAATAAGGAATGGGTCTTGTTCTCAAGAAGTTTAGAGTCAATAAAAGGGATAAGGCACAGATAACTACAATGCAAGTCCCAATGTGATTAAGTTTGAGGAGAGATTTAGATAATGTACTATCGTTCATCCTTCCTTTTGAAGAGGACCAGTGACATCATGGAGTAATTTCTTAACTTGCACATAAATTGGGTTTAAGTGAGGCAGAGTTGCACAGTCATCAGCATTCCTCTCTCTTCAAAGTCCATCAAAGTCCAGTAGCAAGACATAAGTCAGGGCAACTGATGATGTCCTGGGGTGCAGTGGATCACCTTAAAGTCTTCTATTTCTGACCAAGCTTGAACCACTCCATAGCACTTTCTTCATCTGCCTCCATGACTATTGGAACAAATTGTTCTCATCCACCCATTCTTCATGCAAATGAGATTGTTAAGATAGATCTATAAAGGAAAGAGTTAACTAAGAAAAAGAAGTCTTTGCATATTTCTCTGATAAAAGCCCGATATCCAAGATATATAGGGAACCGATATATAAAAAGATATGATTTATTTTTCTATACAACTTATATATAAACATATATCTCTATATATATGGATAAGAGCTATTCTCCAAAAACTAGATGGAAAAAAGAAGGAAAAAAAAGAAACTAAGGAAACAAGTAACTATTGTATTCCAAGTACTGTGCTAGATGCTTTACATATCTCATTTAATCTTCACAACCACAGTAGGAAGTGGGTGCTATTATCATCTCCTTTTTACAGTTGGAAAAAAACTGAAGTAGGTAGAGGTAATGTGACTTGTCTAGGGTCACATTGCTACTAAGTATCAGAGACTGAATTTGAACTTAGGTCTTACTGAATATAGACCCAGCACTCTACTATACCATCTAGCTGCCTCTAAAGGATATGAAGAGGCAATTCTCCAAAACAGAGATGCAAACCCATCAGCAATCACATTAAAAATGCTCCAAATCACTAATTATAAGAGAAATGTACATTTAAAATTTTTTGTTTCCCTTTCATACCCATCAGATAAACAAAGATGACAATAATGGAGAATAACAATTGTTGGAGGGGCTGTGGGAGGACAGGCATATTGATATAATGTGGGTGGACCTGTGGATGGTTTTAACCATTCTGGGAAGCAATTTGGAATTAGACTCTAAAAGTCGCTGAACAGTATCTATATCCTCTGACCCAGCAATAGAACTCCTAGGCTTATGTTCCAAAGAGGTCAAAGGCAGAGGGAAACGACCAATATGTACAAAAGTATTTATAGCAGCACTTTCTCGTTATAGAAAAGAACCAGAACCAAAGTGGATATATGTCAGTTGCAGAATGGCTGGACAGCTTATGGAATGAGAAGTAATGAGTATTATTGTTCCATAAGAATTGATGAAAGGAGTGTATGCAGAGAAACATGGAAAGATTTGTAATGAATGATACAGAGTGAAGTGAGGAAAACCAAGACAAGAAGTTATATATCAAATATAACACTGTAAAGGACAAGAGCTTTGAAAGACAACTCTGATTAATTTAATTACCAATCACAGCCCTGGAAGGCTAATGATAAAAAAAAAAACACTTCCCCACTACTGGCATAGAAGTGATGACTTAGAATGAGACCTAGATTTTAGACATAGCCACTATAACATAATTTGTTTTGCTAAAAGAAAAAAAAGCTATAGAAAGTCCATTTGGTTGAAATACCCATCTTTCTCAATGATGTCAGAGAAATCAGATGCTATTATATTCACTTTCCAGAAATGCACTTTATTGCCACACATCCCTTCCATAAAACAAGATTTTGGTTGGGCTTTATCCCTATGCATTGTGTCTGGATTTTGCAAAGAAGGAAGATTTCTTTTTGCAACATGAATGTCCTAGTAAGACCCCAAGTGAATGCTGATGCATTAAGGGGGAAAAATAAGCTCTTCTTTATTTCAAAACAGGTATTCCCCAAGACAGTCAGGGTGTCTATCTTCTGGTTGTCAAGTAACTACACCATGGTGACAAGGAAAGAAGATTTTAATGTTCTTTCACTAGAACTGAAATTTCTGTGCTAAACTTAAGTCACAGTCTGAATGGGAGACAAGTAAGAGGGCAAGATTTTGTAGATTTAAGGCCTTGCATATGTGTTAGATGCTTCTCTCCCTCTCTATGGCCAGAGATAAAGAATAAATGAAATATAGTTCCCAGGACTGATACTCATCTTTTGCTATATTTATTCTGTCCACATGAGAACTCATACAAAGATATGCTGATAATTAAGCTTTAATACAGGGCAGGGAATAGAAAAAGGCTTTCTCAATTTGCTTGGCACCCCATGAATACTAATACTGTCCACTCGAGGCAAAGAATCATTGTCGTTTTCACTGGGAAGGAAGTGTGTGTGTGTGTGTGTGTGTGTGTGTGTGTGTGTGTGTTGGGGGGGTAACGGGAAGCATTTCCAGGCTTAGCCCCAATGTGCAGAGTCTGGGGGTGTGGATTCATCTCATCTCCTTTTGCCTTGTTTGCCTTGTTTGCCTTGTTTGCCTTTTTTTTTTTTGCTTAACCCTATATCACTTTAGGGGCATTTAAAGAGAAAAAAGTGTCTCATGCCTTCACTTTGTAGTGGGAGTCCTAGCTCCAAATGTAAAGCACATCTCCTGTTATCTGACTTCTGACCTTACTCAGGCTTTGTTTTGTTTTGTTTTTCCCCTCTATGTTACATGACTCATACAGGCACTTAAAAGTCTTTAGATGAAAGACCCTATTATAAGTGCAAAATAAGATAACTACTACCTCCTTTAATAACATTCCTTGCCAAATTTCAAAAGAATATGGTCCATTTGCTAATTATTACTCCAGAGGATTGGGCATTCATTTTCTTTCCCTTAAGGAGCATTGATTCTAAAGAAAGGTGAAGAGAAGTGTTTAAAAAATGTGTTTACTGCCATCTATGGGACATCATTGTGTTACCTCTTCAGGGCTTGGTCTTTCTATGTCAAGTCAGAGGAACGTTATAGAGAGATGGACGGACAGAAAGACCTGATGAGAGACAAAGAGATATAGACAGAGACAGGAGGGAGAGGGAGAGAGGGAGAGAGGGAGGGAGAGAGAGAGAGAGAGAGAGAGAGAGAGAGAGAGAGAGAGAGAGAGAGAGAGAGAGAGAGAGAGA
>NC_058130.1:355640635-355681745 GCF_016433145.1 Gracilinanus agilis | reverse complement strand
GAGGGAGAGAGAGAGAGAGAGAGAGAGAGAGAGAGAGAGAGAGAGAGAGAGAGAGAGAGAGAGAGAGAGAGAGATGGACAGCCAGAGAGATAGATTGCATTTATCAAGCTCTCTCATTATGTTTCAGGTCCTTTGCTAAACACTGAGGATACAAATAAAAGGAATCAAGGCAGTCCCTGTCATCAAAAAGCTTACAATCTAATGGGGGAAGACTATATCTAGGAGAACTAGAAAAGGCAACCTACTTCCCTATAGCAATAAGTTGTGGTTCTGGACAGGAAGTGACATGGAGATATGGGTCCTTAGCAAGGCAAAAGGTCACCTACTCCAGTTGAGGAACTCAGAAGCAGAGTTCAGGCTACTATTAAGAGGAGGATGAAAGTGATGGTCCAAGCAAAGAAAAACATGGCATTAGTCTGGTAGCAAAGTAAAAAAAAACACAGTATTACCATGGAAATCCTCAAAGCTTACTCAAAAATTCTCAGAAATATTCATGGGAATCACCACTTTAAAGAAAAAGAGGAGTGTAGTCCTGTGTTCAAATCTGGCCTCAGACACTCCCTAGCTATGTGACCCTGGGCAAATCATTTAATCCTCATTGCCTTGCCCTTACTACTCTTCTGCCTTGGAAAATTCTATATGTAGTATTGATTCTAAGAGAGAAGGTAAAATATTTTTCAAATAAATGAAATAGTTGACTTCTTTTCTAAAAGACTTGCTCAAAGGAGTGAACTTTAGTTGTCTATAAGATTCATTTCCATAGCACAAATCATTCTTTAATGTTTATAGATAAATGAGGCATTAATATGATTTGCCAACTTATACAGTTATACAGTTAACCTCATCAGCTTTGAGAAGTGACAAGAAAGAAATTCAATTTGATCTGATTCAGCAAACGTTCATTAGGCACTTGCTGCATGCAAGGCAACATGCTTGATATTAAAAAAAATTGAAGATGAAAAGCAGCAGCATCCTTCCCCTCAAGGAGCTGACCTCTTATTGGGGATGGTGGGGTGGTGGTAGACGTGATTGTGCACATAATAAATATGAGATTGTATAGACTGTGATAGGTTCCAAGAAGAGAGCAGTATAGCATCTTCTAAGGACATCAGAGGAGGGAGAAATCACTTTTTTAATGGAAGCCATCAGGAAATGCTTCATGGAAGAGGTAGAAACTAAACTGAGAATTGAAGGAAAGCAAAAACTTCCACAGGTGAACATGAGAACAAAATACTCTTCCAGTATGGAAACAGCCTTTCTAAATGTGTGGAGAATGCAGGATAAAACTGAGGACCAGCTGGTATTGCAATTGGTCTATCTGAAAGGGAGTGAAGTGAAATGAGGCCAAGGACAGAAAAGGTAAGAATTTATCACTTATCCTTTAGACTATAGGGAGCAAAGGAGTGACATAATCAGAGATTTGGAAGATTATTTTGGCAGCTGTATGAAGAATGGTGTAGGAAGAGCAGTGATTTTGTTACAGCTAGGAATGCAGAACAAAAATTGACTGGCTCTACCCTGCCAATCCAGCGCAAATCAACAGGGATTTATTAAGTGCCAACTATTTGTAAAGTATTGTGCTGGATTCTGGGGAAACAAAATCAAAATGAAAAACATTCTCTACTCTCAAGGTGACTTTCTAACCGAAGCTCCCAGAGTGGTAGTTTACAGGGACGACAATTGGTATCAAGGAAGAGGACAGGAATTGAAATGCATTTCTTCACTCTTAGGCAAATGAGGTACTGAAGAATTCAGAGCAGCAGCTCAGAGGCTATGGGCTAAAAGAGCCGAAAATCTCTTCTGGATGGGAATAAATGAAGTGGTGGCAATAGAGAACTGCAAAGAAGCCAACCCATGGAACCACCAAAAGATGACCAAACAACAGTAAAAACAGCCCAGGTAGGCAACCCAACAAGCCTGTTGTAGTTTGAGAACAATATCATACCACTTGGACAGCTGTTTTCTGAAGGAAATAACCACTAATAGCGTCAGAAACAGAAAATTGTTCCAGTTAGTCTCTTTAGTAGTTAGTTGCTTTCACACTAAATGTTCCCCACGTGTGCATCCTTTTTCACTTTTGTGCACTTTTTCTTACATGTGGACATCTGTGTGAGAGGATAACCTATGTCCAGGGGTGGAAGGATTTCCCTAGTAACCTATTTTATGCTGTTTTATTTGTTATCTTTTTGCTTTAAAGTAACATATGATTAATTTGATACAAAGAAGACAGTGAGGGTTTGTAAATTGTGGCTTTGAGTAAATGATAAACCAAGAATTCCTTGGACCTAGGGTAGTTTTCAAAATTGCATGGGCAGCTGGTTAAGCAAGATATTGGCTGGGCATTACCCCACTATGCCCTGTAAAATACTGTATCAATAATAAGCTAGGCAGCTAAGCAGCACAGTGGATAGAGTACTGGCCCTGTAATTAGGAAGTCCTGAGTTCAAATACAGCCTCAGGTACTTACTAGCTATGTGATCCTGGGCAAGTCACTTAACTCTCTTTGCCTCAGTTTTCTCATATATAAAATGAACCAGAGGAGGAAATGGTAAACCACTCTAGTATTTTTCCCAAGCAAAACCCGAATGGGGTCACAAAGAATTAAACACAAATGAAAAATGAGTGAACAACAATAATTAAGTTAGCATATTGAATATTGTCATTATTCTTACCATCATGATGTTGCAATCTTGAAAAGAGACAAAAGGCACCCATAAAGAAAACAGTAATGGTATAAAGTATATACAGTCATATGTTGGTAAGTATTATAGGGATTAAATGAGAATTTTTTAAGAACTCAAGATATTTATCCAGTAAAAAGTGTTGACTCAGGGGCAGCTCAGCAGCTCAGTGGATAGAGAGCCAGGCCTAGAATTAGGAGGTCCTGGGATCAAGTCTGATCATAGTCACTTCCTAGTTGTGTGACCCTGGGCAAGTCACTTAACCCCAGTTGGCTAGTTCTTACTGCTCTTCTGCCTTGGAATCAATACATTGTATTGATTCTAATATGGAAAGGGTTAAAAAAAGCATTGACTCATAGGGGTTATGATAGCTGCTTTTAAGTATCAGAAGAGATGTCATGTGGAAGGATAGTAAAACTTGTTTTATGTAACCCCAGAAGGCAGAACTTGGAACACTGGGTGGACATTGTATGGAGATATATTTTGGCTTCAGGGAGGGAAAAGGATTCCCAGATCTATCTCAAAGTGCCACAGATCGCCTCAAGAAGTGGTTGAATTCCCTCCTTGGGGGTCTTTAAGTAAAGAGTGGATGGTGACTTGTCAGTTATGCTCTATCGAGGGATTTCTTTCAGGTCTAAGTTGGACCAGATGATCCCTGAGGTCTAAGTCTCTGATTCCTTGATTCTGTGATGCTGATAGACTTTCCAAAGTGCCCCCAAATCAGATAAGTCTAATTTGGGACTGTGAAAAGGTTTCATGGAGGTTAACCATGATCAATATCTTGAAAATGGGCAGGGACACTTAGGTAGGAAATAAGCAGCAAAGCATTAAGTAAGAGAGAGAACATCAATCGGCAGAACTGTCCCTCTAGTACAATCATTGAGGTGATTACCTTGAACTCCGTGTTTTGAAAGGGTCTTTGGCTACCTGAGGTAGAAGGGAAATAGGAATGGGACTACTGAAAGAACAGATTATAATTAGCAGATACAATTATGAAAAAAATAAGAAAATATGATAATGGCGAGAAAGTAAATCCTCAAACCTCGCTTCAAATCAGTGTCCCATCACAGACAATGAAAGAAATCCTCTCCCCACTTTCCTTTTGAAAGAACAACTATCTCCCTGCTCCTCTTGCTGCCTTTGATGCCCATTGTAGCCAAGAGTCACCTGGATGGAATCAGAGGGGGTGATGCAAGGAGTATGCTTTCCACAGCTCAAGGAGAGCTCTAAAGGTGAGAGGAGCAGCCAAATCTTGAAAATAGTAAGCATTTGCTTGGCTGGAGCCAGAGCACGTGCTAGAGCCTAGCAGGCAATATGGGCAGTTAGGTGAAATAGGGCTAATTGGTAGAGGGACTTGAAGTCCACAATTATGAGTTTTAATTTGATTTGAGAGGCAACTGGGGGCTGTTGCCAGCTTCTGCAGAGGGAGCAATGTGATCTAAATGTCACTAGAGAAAGATGATTCTCAATGATGTGTGTCAGACAGAAAGGCAGGAAAAGAGGCTGAAGCTTAGATAAGGTAGCTAGAATGAATGCAGTAGGCTCATAGGATCATCATCATCATGATAGCTAACATTTATATCCTCCATGGTGCAGCGGATAGAGTGCCAAGACTGGAGTCAGGAAGGCTTATCTTCCTCAGTTCAAATCTGATCTCAGACACTAACTAGCTGTGAGACCCTGGGCAAGTCACTTAACTTTCTTTGCCTCAGTTTCCTCATCTGTAAAATGAGATGGAGAAGGAAATGGCAAATCACTCCATTATCTTTACCAAGAAAACTAGAGATTTTTATCTAAATGGGGTCGAGAAGAGATAGACATGACAGAAAATGACTGCACAATAAAAATGTGATTTAAGATTAGTAAAACACTTTATATAGGTGATCTCTTTTGATCTTCATGACAGTCTTGTAAATAAAGTAGGTGCTATTATTATACCTATTTTATGTATAAGGAAACTAAGACTGAGTAAGGTAAAGTGATTTTTCCAGGGTTACACATATAGTAGTATTGGAATCAGGATTTGAACTCAGATCTTCCCAAGTTGAAGTTCAATACTCTATTCATTGCTCCATCTTCGAATGGGGAAACTTGAGAATCCATCCAGTTTAATTCCTTTATTTAAGAGAATAGAAAACTGAGGTCAGAGAGCTCATAGGACTTGTCTGAAGTCCTCATACAGAAAGTGCTGAATAGCTAGCTTTTGATAGATTTGAATCCAAATCTATCCCTCTTCCCACTACATACAATGTAGGCACAAGTCAACTAGTGCTGAGGATATGAAGATGATGGAAGATCTGAGAAAAAGTACGGAGGAACAAATGGCAGAATTTAAGGGTAGCTAAGTAGCACTATGAATAGAGTTCTGGGCCTGAAGTCAGGAAGAAATCAAGTTCAAATTCATTGTTAGATACTTCTTAACTGTGTGACTCTGGGAAAGACACTTTAACCCCCTTTACCTCAGTTTTCTCATCTATAAAATGAACTGGAGAAGGAAATGATAAACCACTCCAGTATCTTTGCCGAGAAAACCCCAAATGAGATCCCAAAACATTGGATACACCTTAAACAACTAAACACCAGTAGGGTCGAAAAAAATGTGGAGAAGAAACTAGGGAGAGAAATTAGAGGCAACTCCATGCCCAGAATCTTGCTTAACAAAGACAGGGAAGTTAAAAAGACGTTGTTAAGGCAGGGGAGAAGGAAGAGGCTCAGATGACTGGGTACCAGCAGATTATCCAAGAGGGTCCACCTGGCAGCAAGGACTGCTTGGGAGGAGCTATCCCATTCATAAGTCAGGCTCTGAGAAAGAGATGGAGGCCCAGCTGTTGTGCCACATTGTCCCAGAGAGCTAACACATGGGGCAGCTGCACTGGGGCAGCTCCAATGTCCCAGGTCACAGCTGTGGAGATCAAGTTGCCTTTGGGATAGTGGCAGCCACTGTCACAGTTAACAGGTGGTTAATATAGCAGGGCTCTGAATCTGGAACTAGAGTTGGAAGAAGGTAAGGTAGCACTGAAAGAATTTCAGATCAAATTGCAGAATTATTTAAAAACAGTAGGGCATAAATGAGGATTTTGCCCTTTGCTCTCACTCTCTCCCATTTAATCTCCCTACATATATTCTTTTTTTTTTTAACCTTTACCTTCGATCTTAAAATCAGTCTTGTGTATTGGTTTCAAAGCAGAAGAACAATAATGGCCCTTGATGGAAGTTAAGTAACTTGCCCAGGATCACACAGTTAGGAAGTGACTGAAGGTTAGATTTGAACCCAGGACCTCCTGCCTTTAGGCCTGGCTTTCAATCCACTAAGCCACCTAGCTGCTGCCGCCCCCCAACCCCCCAAATATATATATATATATATATATATATTTTAAATGACTAAAATATCCCTGCTAATTGTTGTTGTTTAGTCTTTTTCAGTCATGTCTGATTCTTTGTGACTCCATTTGGGGTTTCTTAGCAATGATACTGGAATGGTTTGCCATTTCCTTCTTTGGGTAAGTCTGAAGGGCATTAACCCATGGGCTGAATTTTTTAAACCTTTACTTTCTGTCTTAGTAACAATTCTAGGGCAGAAGGGCAAGGACTGGGTCATTGGGGTTAAGAGACTTGCCCAGGGTCACATAGCTAAGAAGTGTCTGAGACCAGAATTGAGCCCATGACCTCCCAGTTCTAGGCCTAGGACTCTATCTACTTACTGTGCTACTTAGCTATCCCTTTGGATGGGATTTTCTTTTCTTTTCTTTTCTTTTCTTTTTTTATTAAGAAAATTTTTCCATGATCACATGATTCATGTTCTTCATCCCATCCCCCTTCAATAGCCAAAGTGCAGTTACACTGGGTTTTACATGTGTCATTGATCAAGACCTATTTCCATATTATTGATATTTGCACTAGGGTGATCATTTAGTGTCCACATCCCCAATCATATCCCCATCGATCTATGTGGTCAAGCAGTTGTTTTTCTTCTGTGTTTCTATTCCCACATTTCTTTCTCTGGATGTGGCTAGTTTTCTTTCTCATAAGTCCCTCAGAATTGGCTTGGATCATTGCATTGCTGCTAGTAGAGAAGTCCTTTACATTCAATTTTACCACAGTGTATCCGTCTCTGTATACAATGTTCTCCTGGTTCTGCTCCTTTCAGTCTGCATCAATTCCTGGAGGTTGTTCCAGTTCACATGGGATTCCTCCAGTTCATTATTCCTTTTAGCACAATAGTATTCCATCTGGGTGGGATTTTCTAATGTCTCTGGGTGACCTAGAAACCATATTCACAGAACCATAGGCCACCATGGAGCTGCTTCAAAGAAGACATAGTTTGAGCCTTATTTCTCCTATACTTGGACTCATCACCTTTTAGGGAAAATCTAGTCTAACCCATAGTGAAGAAAGGGCAAATCCTGATTAATCCTATCATGTAAGGAATGCAAAAAGTGGAACTTGAACCTAGATCCTCTGATTCCAAATCCAGTAGGTAGAATCAATGGATAAATGGGCTTGGAGTCAAGAAGACCTGAGTTAAAATCCCAAGTCAAATATTAGCCTATGTTTGCCTTTGTAAAACAGGGATAAAAAGAGCACCCAACCTCCAAGTAGTACAAAAACCTCCAAGGGTTGTTGTGAGGATCAAATGAAATAATAATTATAAAGTACTTAGCACAGTGCCTGGTGCCTAATAATATATAATTGTTACTATACTATTTATAATAATAATTGTTATTATTACTCTTTCTATTCTATCTGGTTGCTTCCCATCAAGTCCAATATTATCTTCTCCTTCAGTTCAAACAATAATTCTGAGAGTAAGATACTGCAAGTATTATCTCCATTTTGGATCAAATCGCAGGGCTATTTAAACCCAATTGTCTATAAATTTTTGCCCCTTGTACCCATCTCCAACCCCCTACCCCATTTTATCTGCAGATGAGGGAGCCAAGCATCAGAAAGTTTATGTGACTTACTCAAGATTACATATCTAGGAAGTAGCAGAGATGGGACCCGAGCCAATATCTTCTGCCTCCATAGTGCTCCTTTCACCGTCCCTGGCTTGGAGAAGCTATTGAAAAGCTTCTTTCACCCTTTCCTGTTCCTGGAATTTCCCATAAAATTTAATGGCTATTCAATAAAAGAAGGACCCCAAATCCAGAACAGAAGCAGCCCTTTTTGGTCCACATGGTTATTCCTGGATATTAGTACCACACCTTCATGCTTCTCCCCAAACAGGCTTGACCACTATGCTTCAGGAGGGACTGTGAGTATTCATTCCATCTTTGCTGCATTCCAGCAAGCAGAAGGTGCTCAACCAAAATCTTTAATTTTGTTATATAACTTACCTTATAGATAGTGAGAAATATAAGGCTGGAGGAAGGAAGGGATCAAGGCTGTTGATGGAGACTTGGGAACAATCTATTTAATAACACAAAGCATTTATATACATATATANATCTTTGCCGAGAAAACCCCAAATGAGATCCCAAAACATTGGATACACCTTAAACAACTAAACACCAGTAGGGTCGAAAAAAATGTGGAGAAGAAACTAGGGAGAGAAATTAGAGGCAACTCCATGCCCAGAATCTTGCTTAACAAAGACAGGGAAGTTAAAAAGACGTTGTTAAGGCAGGGGAGAAGGAAGAGGCTCAGATGACTGGGTACCAGCAGATTATCCAAGAGGGTCCACCTGGCAGCAAGGACTGCTTGGGAGGAGCTATCCCATTCATAAGTCAGGCTCTGAGAAAGAGATGGAGGCCCAGCTGTTGTGCCACATTGTCCCAGAGAGCTAACACATGGGGCAGCTGCACTGGGGCAGCTCCAATGTCCCAGGTCACAGCTGTGGAGATCAAGTTGCCTTTGGGATAGTGGCAGCCACTGTCACAGTTAACAGGTGGTTAATATAGCAGGGCTCTGAATCTGGAACTAGAGTTGGAAGAAGGTAAGGTAGCACTGAAAGAATTTCAGATCAAATTGCAGAATTATTTAAAAACAGTAGGGCATAAATGAGGATTTTGCCCTTTGCTCTCACTCTCTCCCATTTAATCTCCCTACATATATTCTTTTTTTTTTTAACCTTTACCTTCGATCTTAAAATCAGTCTTGTGTATTGGTTTCAAAGCAGAAGAACAATAATGGCCCTTGATGGAAGTTAAGTAACTTGCCCAGGATCACACAGTTAGGAAGTGACTGAAGGTTAGATTTGAACCCAGGACCTCCTGCCTTTAGGCCTGGCTTTCAATCCACTAAGCCACCTAGCTGCTGCCGCCCCCCAACCCCCCAAATATATATATATATATATATATTTTAAATGACTAAAATATCCCTGCTAATTGTTGTTGTTTAGTCTTTTTCAGTCATGTCTGATTCTTTGTGACTCCATTTGGGGTTTCTTAGCAATGATACTGGAATGGTTTGCCATTTCCTTCTTTGGGTAAGTCTGAAGGGCATTAACCCATGGGCTGAATTTTTTAAACCTTTACTTTCTGTCTTAGTAACAATTCTAGGGCAGAAGGGCAAGGACTGGGTCATTGGGGTTAAGAGACTTGCCCAGGGTCACATAGCTAAGAAGTGTCTGAGACCAGAATTGAGCCCATGACCTCCCAGTTCTAGGCCTAGGACTCTATCTACTTACTGTGCTACTTAGCTATCCCTTTGGATGGGATTTTCTTTTCTTTTCTTTTCTTTTCTTTTTTTATTAAGAAAATTTTTCCATGATCACATGATTCATGTTCTTCATCCCATCCCCCTTCAATAGCCAAAGTGCAGTTACACTGGGTTTTACATGTGTCATTGATCAAGACCTATTTCCATATTATTGATATTTGCACTAGGGTGATCATTTAGTGTCCACATCCCCAATCATATCCCCATCGATCTATGTGGTCAAGCAGTTGTTTTTCTTCTGTGTTTCTATTCCCACATTTCTTTCTCTGGATGTGGCTAGTTTTCTTTCTCATAAGTCCCTCAGAATTGGCTTGGATCATTGCATTGCTGCTAGTAGAGAAGTCCTTTACATTCAATTTTACCACAGTGTATCCGTCTCTGTATACAATGTTCTCCTGGTTCTGCTCCTTTCAGTCTGCATCAATTCCTGGAGGTTGTTCCAGTTCACATGGGATTCCTCCAGTTCATTATTCCTTTTAGCACAATAGTATTCCATCTGGGTGGGATTTTCTAATGTCTCTGGGTGACCTAGAAACCATATTCACAGAACCATAGGCCACCATGGAGCTGCTTCAAAGAAGACATAGTTTGAGCCTTATTTCTCCTATACTTGGACTCATCACCTTTTAGGGAAAATCTAGTCTAACCCATAGTGAAGAAAGGGCAAATCCTGATTAATCCTATCATGTAAGGAATGCAAAAAGTGGAACTTGAACCTAGATCCTCTGATTCCAAATCCAGTAGGTAGAATCAATGGATAAATGGGCTTGGAGTCAAGAAGACCTGAGTTAAAATCCCAAGTCAAATATTAGCCTATGTTTGCCTTTGTAAAACAGGGATAAAAAGAGCACCCAACCTCCAAGTAGTACAAAAACCTCCAAGGGTTGTTGTGAGGATCAAATGAAATAATAATTATAAAGTACTTAGCACAGTGCCTGGTGCCTAATAATATATAATTGTTACTATACTATTTATAATAATAATTGTTATTATTACTCTTTCTATTCTATCTGGTTGCTTCCCATCAAGTCCAATATTATCTTCTCCTTCAGTTCAAACAATAATTCTGAGAGTAAGATACTGCAAGTATTATCTCCATTTTGGATCAAATCGCAGGGCTATTTAAACCCAATTGTCTATAAATTTTTGCCCCTTGTACCCATCTCCAACCCCCTACCCCATTTTATCTGCAGATGAGGGAGCCAAGCATCAGAAAGTTTATGTGACTTACTCAAGATTACATATCTAGGAAGTAGCAGAGATGGGACCCGAGCCAATATCTTCTGCCTCCATAGTGCTCCTTTCACCGTCCCTGGCTTGGAGAAGCTATTGAAAAGCTTCTTTCACCCTTTCCTGTTCCTGGAATTTCCCATAAAATTTAATGGCTATTCAATAAAAGAAGGACCCCAAATCCAGAACAGAAGCAGCCCTTTTTGGTCCACATGGTTATTCCTGGATATTAGTACCACACCTTCATGCTTCTCCCCAAACAGGCTTGACCACTATGCTTCAGGAGGGACTGTGAGTATTCATTCCATCTTTGCTGCATTCCAGCAAGCAGAAGGTGCTCAACCAAAATCTTTAATTTTGTTATATAACTTACCTTATAGATAGTGAGAAATATAAGGCTGGAGGAAGGAAGGGATCAAGGCTGTTGATGGAGACTTGGGAACAATCTATTTAATAACACAAAGCATTTATATACATATATATTTTTATTTATTTATATTTATATACATATATTTATTTTACAGATGAATGAACAGACTCATGGAAACTGTGACTTGCCCAGAGTTTCATAGTTAGCAAATATCTAAGGCAGGTTTTGGATTTTGGTCTTTTTGACTGTGCCATTTAGTTCTTAAAGGGAGTCCTGGCCCAGTGAATAGGTAGCCAGGCCTGGAAGCAGAAAAGACTCATCTTCCTGAATTCAAATTTGGCCTCAGATACTGACTGGCTGTGTGATCCTGGGCAAGTCACTTATCCTGTCTACCTGAGTTTTCTCATCTATAAAATGAGCTGGAGAAGGAAAACGCAAATCACTCTAATAGCTTTGCCAGAAAAATCCCAAATGAGGTCACAAAGAATCAGCCGTGACTGAAATGACTGAACAACAAAAACTCTGAGAGTATCTTGAGCTCTCCCAAAGGGATGTTTGTGCATAAAAGAAGATAAGCCATGGGCTTGGGCCATGGTAAGAAACCAGAGATTGTCACAGGGCCAGTGAAGGACCAGTGTTAGTGGCATGTTTACTAAAGGTTCCCCAAAAGAACTCTAAACATATCAATGGCACTAATACCACCCCCTTTCTATTTGTCCCAAAGCTGGGGTGTCCAGAGTTCCTTGGGAAATCTAATAATCTGGAGACACAGTTTTAAGTCCCCAATAGATGGAAGTATAAATGACAATTTGGCAAAAAAAGAAAAGAAAAAAAAAACGTGTTTACCATTTGCTTTTCCTACCGTTAGTCTTTAAAACACTCAGGAGGAGTGTGAACCTGGAAATCATGAAGTCATTTCTTAACTAAGGCTGGTTGATGGGGGTGGGCAGTGTAAGGAGACTGGCTTAGAAATGAGTTGGATGCTGTTGGCTGGGGGAAGGGAGGGTTTGCACCAGTAAGAGAGAGTTATGGTTTTGATTTCGAACATATTTGGGAGTCTGGAAAGCTGTCATTTAATGAGGCCAACATTAAAGAGCACTACATTACTGAAACCATGAGGAAAGCAAGCAGGAGCCAGCATGATTTTGAGGAAAGAATACCAGATAGGGAAAGAAGTCATACAGATTTTAGTCCTGATCCTGCCCGAATGAGCCATTTGGCTTTGGTCTAATCACTTGGCCTCTCTGAGCCTCCATTTGTTCATCTTTAAAATGAGAGGCAGACATTTTTTAGGCAAATAGCTAAACCAGTTATAGTACTTGAATGTAATGTTATGTTTCTAAGTCATAAGAAACAATGAATACAAAGAATTCAAGGAAGCACAGCAAAACTTTTATGAACTGATGGGGAAGAAAATAAGTAGAACCAGAAAAGTAACATATAGAAATGGCTACAATACTCTGCAAGAGAAACAAACAAAAAAACTTAAATTGGGCCTTCTGTAATTATAATGACTAATCTTTGTTTGGGAATATAGATGAGAAAATGTATTTTCCTCCATTGTTTGCAGAGGTGGGGGACTAGAACTGTGGGACACTGTTGATGTGTCGTCTAATTTTACTGCACTATTCTGTTTTTGTCTTTTCTATTCTTTATTGCAAGGGACGGTTCAATAGGCAAAGAGGGGGAAGAAGCATTTGGAAATAAGTGTTGTGAAAATCAAAGATATTGATGAAAATTTAAAAATAAATTCGAAATCTAAAGTTCCTCCTAAATTGAATGCTCTTGTTACATTAAGAAGGCACAAATTTCAACAAGAGGATTTCTAAATATAATTGAAGAAACATTAAGAATTTTTAATGTGATTTTGCCCAAATGGAAAAGGAAAGTATTATTTGTTCTGGATTGGTATAAATTGGAAGGATTCTGTTTCTGACCCTTTACTAACCATATAGCATCAGGCTCATATACATAGTAACTTCTCTGGGCCTCAATTTCCCCATGTATAAAAATGATAAGGTTGAACAGGACTGGATGACTTGGAATATCTCTTCTAGTTCTATATCTGAGATTCTGTGACTTCAGAATGTCAAAGCTGGAAGATAACTTACAAGGTGATCCTGTCATTCTCTTTGATCTTATAGACACACAGAGTTATGGGGCTTCCCCAAAATCACAAAGGTAGTTAGTGACCAAGTTTTGCCTAGAACCCAGTTTTCTCAACTCTTAATCCAATGTTCTTTCTACTACGTCTCTCTGAAGGTATGAAAACTGAGACAGAAACTGCTCTGGTGCCATTTTTTGTTTAGTAATTCGTGGTCCATGGGGTCCTAAAGAGTGGGACATAACTGAACTACAACAACAATTTTCAGTTTTTTGTTGCTCTCCAAAATCCACTGTGAGATAAAGCAATAACCTGGGTGATCAGTTAAGACCAGAATTTTTAAGCCTTTGTTGAGCCCTTTGCATGTCTCCTGACCTAGTAGACAGAGGGTCAGCTGGCCTGCAGGACTCAGTACCAGGGCCATCTGTCCGCCCAGGCTTCCACAGGAGTGGTGAGGGAATTGGGTGCATGATTTGTCTTCATTTGGGTGGTTAATTATGCAAATGTGAGTTGATTTCAATGGACACAGAATTGAAATCAGAACTGATGGTAAAATTTGTTTGCTTCAAGTACTGTATAAGTGTGAAACAGATCATCACCAAGGACAACAAAGCTTACCAAATCAACCTCTGACCTGCCCATGGGAATTTTCTTCAAACGAAAATACTTTATTTCTTCTATCTAGCCTTGAAAGGGTTTACTTGCTTACATGCTTTCCTTGTCTTTTTCATCCCCTCAGTTTTGTATCAGTTGCACTCTTCATTGTGTTCAGGGATAAAATTGCCTAATAAGTCACACAAGGGAGCTTGTGATTACAAGGTTCTCCTCACCACCTCACACCTGCCCCCTAGAGCAGCTGTGCAAAACTTACCAGATCCAGGGGCCAGGGCCCAGGCAAGTCAGGAGTCTAGGGGTTAAGAACAGCCAAGAACCGATTGTGGCAGCTCTCTGGAAAAATTCTTCCCTCAAACCTCCAGGAACTGAAATCAGAGAAGATCCCACCCTTTCCCTCCTCCATAATACCCCACCCTCCATACACACCACTAACTAGATAAGTACTCCAATTCTCTGTATCATTTTGCCCATGGAGACCTGGCGTCTGAGAGCGTTTGCATTTTCATTTTGAGCAGAGAAGTAAAGCCACAAACTCTGTGGGAAGGGAGGGAAAATGAAGGGGAAGTCTCAGAATGGAGTTTTTCCAGTCTCCAATTTTCCCTTCCAAGTGTGGACTCTGGCTAGTAGAAACATGTAATAGTCTACAAGAATCTGGATAGGAGTGAAAGAATATGCCATGCTCAGATGAGCCTCATGGATCTCCTCTGAGATACTGCTGCACACGACCTGAAAATAAAGGTTGTAAAATCATAATGTAAGCTTCCTTCCCCTTTAGAATACATTAAAAACTATTTCTCCTGATTTCTTTTCCCTTTTTCCTCCATTTCCTCTCCCTGGAGTATGTGTTGGCATGAAACAAAAAATGTTCTCCTAGAAACTGATCATAAATTTTAATTGGTTCTGGTCAGCATTCTCAATGGTTAAAACTAACCAACAAAAAATAAAAATCCTTCTCTTCTTTTTTTTTTTTTGTTTTTTTGGATTCTGTCACTATCGTATGCCACAACTTGTTCAGCCTTTCCCCAATTTCCCTCAGTTTCCAATTCTTTTCTACGATAAAAAGAGCTGCAAGAAAAATAAAATCCTCCTCTTCCTTCTCCAACAAATATCCCATTCTTCCCATCCCATGCCATCAGGTACATGTGTATCTCTCAGTGCCTGTCCCAAAAAATAAGTAAAAGCACCCTAACTGTAAACTCAGGATTCTGACAATAGTAGAGATATGGACATTAAAGAATGCATTGTCTTTATGGGAATGAGGGATATTTAGGCTTTAAAGGCATAATAATAATAATAATAATAATAAGAGGTTATAATAATTCCTATAGCATTTAAGGTTTGCAAAGCACTTCATATATAGTACTTCATTTGATCTTTACAACTTTGTGAGTCAGGTGCAATTTTAAATTCCTGGAGGAGGGCAGAACAGAAGAATTTGCTTTGTGTTTTCTACCTAGTTAAAAAAAAAAAAGCTCTCATGCATTTGAGAAATGCATGAGTGAGAATTGGATAAATAGAATCATAATTAAATCAAGGTGACTGGAACCCTACCTGAAGGCCCTAAAAATGAGAAGATGCTGACAATATTCTTGGCTTTGCAGCAGGGGATCAGGGGAGGGTTGGTAAGGGACCAACAAAACGAGCTTCGTGCTACGTAGCAAGAATAATTAGTTGAAATAGGAAGCTACCAGATTGTGCCCAGAAGTTATACCGCAGTTGAGTTCTTCCCTGGCTACAGAGAAACCTGTTTTTGAGTCTGTTTTGATGCAGCCTGCCGTGGTTGCAACATTGCAAATTTCCGCTCTGAAAATAAGAACATAGTAAGGTAAGGAAAAAAATTCAGCATGGCATGGATCAGAGGCAGTAAAAGAGAAGGGAACATTGGGCAAATTTGCCTTGAGAAGATGAACTAGGTTGGAGGCATCAATGAAGAATAAAAACTAAAAGTGCATGTCAAATGCCAGGGATCTCTCTAAAAGGAGAGTGGTGACATTAGGGATCATTAAGACAGCCCTAGATTCTTATGGTCTGGGTTTTGTCATCCATCAGGCTCTATGCCACTTCTTAGATGAAGCAAGAGACAGAGCTGCCATGGTAGACTCAGGGACTGAGTCTTTCTGATGAATTTCAGATTGAATGAAGAATCCTGTCACATCATCTATCCCAGACATCAGACAGTGGAAAGTCAACACAACATCACCACCAGAAAAGCTCCACTGCCCATTGACTCAGACATGCCTTTGTTATGGATGAGCAAACTTCAGATGTCTTGAAAACAGCCTATTTATCCAAGGCTCATCCAAATCTCCTTGTCTCAATCCAGGACTGGACATTAGGTTCATGCTAAGAGTTGTTGGTACAGTCAAGGCAGGAAGGAATAAGGAATCAACTTTTTAAAATCTCCTTACAAGGTAACAATGAGAGACTTGGGTCTTCAGTTTTCACCAGGTTTTGGTCCCTCTCTTTTCCTCTAGCAGGATTCACAATGATGCCCACTCTTCTAGGGGTCATTTTGCGCCTGTGGTCAGAAAATTCACACTCTCTTAAAGTATCTGGTTCACTGAAGGGTTACAGAATCATCACACATGAATTCTCTGTGGAAGGAGAGATGAATTTCCAAGCAAAATTATATTTTCAGAACTTCTTAAAACACTATATTATTTTCAGGGCTATCAATTGGAACATAACACCTCCTGGAAGAAAAACATTGACATAATAAAGAAACTGTGACTTATAGAAAGTATCATACAGTCTGCATTACAAAAGAAAAAAGAAAAGGAATACTGTTTCTTTTCAATCACTTTTTCTTCATATTGAAGGTGTTATTTTTCAAATTATGTGGAAAGATACAATCTTGCTTACTGAATAATACAAAAGGAGGAAAGGAGGGGTTGGGGAAGAAAGAACAGAGGAACACACATTAGTAATTCAGTTTCTGTAATTACAGAGGGAATGAGGACAGAGGGGGAGGGGAGTGGCAAGAGACCAAGTTATACCCAGTGGTTTCTCTTAAGAAATTTTAGGTCATTCAAAGTCTTCCAGTTGTCTGTAAAAGAAAATGGTTTGGTATGTGTCTAGTTCTCAGAATTCTATACAGCAAAAAAAAAAAAAAAAGTCGGCACCTTTGTTCTAATACTCTTGTTCAAAGTTATGGATCACCCAGAATGAAAAATGGGGTCCGGAGTGAGAAACATTGTGCCCAGAGAATAAAGCAACAGAGAGAAGCTCTATTCTAGGTTTGGGCACTTCTGCCGACTCATTTTGCTTTGTTGGGTTGGTGTCAGAGACAAGTCCCATTAGGTGCTTCCAGGTCCTTATTCATCTGGAAAAGCTAACAGGTGAAGGGATGTCAAGAAACCTGAAAATAGAGGCAAAAAGGATATAGCCATAAGATCATAGAACCATGAATCTAGAGCTAGTCAGCACCTAATATGGCGTGGGGTACAATGTCCTCATTGTGCAGATGAAGAAACCAAGGGCCAAAGAGCATATAGATAGCTATTATCAGAGCTGGGATTTGAACCTAGGACCTCTGACTCCAAATACAGCCTTCTTTCTATTATAGCACAGTGTTTTTCATAGCAAGATAGAAGGGATGATCCATAAGCAGAAGGGAAGAGAAGAAAAAGACCGAGAGAGGCGGAGATGCAAAACTTTTACAAGGAGACAGGGAAGAACAAGGACCACTAGAGCTACAAACTAGGTATGAAGTTCCTCATATAAAAAATACAAGTACTCCTTCCACCTCACCTCACAGGGGTTAGGGGCGAGGTACTCCCACAGTATGGAAAATTCATATAAATTTTTTTGACCTTCCCTTTGCACCAGAGAAAAAAGTCTAATGTTTTCTTTAAGGGATATTTATAGTATCTTGTTATGTGCATCAAACTGAATTTCTTTTACTACAAATTTAATTATAAGAAAAAATTGAGTAGCTGTTTTTTTCATGTTATTAAATAGTAAGATACATACTATATAGGTAATACATTTATGCATTTAGGAGTTATAAAACTTTAAAAAATATCTCTACATTGCTAGCCTTTGTGACTCATCTGATAGTTTTCATATTCTTTTTGCAAGCTTTAACTTTGTATATAATTTTAAAAAGAAATTGTGTGAATTTATGGTATTAAAAGATAAAATATGTTGATATTTTATGATATTATATATGTATATATCATATATTTCTGGGTTTTTTAACTTTTTCTGTTTCTGTCATCTGCTGGCCCTCACCTGTCATCATTTGAAGTTCTACAACCCCTACCCCCGACTCCAGATTCTCATTTAATTTCTTATGTAGACCCACAAGATATCAAAACCATGGTTGGAAGAGTCACAATGTGGAAAAGATTCCTGTAGTTTGGGGCCTTCTTAGGAGGGAGTTTTCCATGCTCTGTGGGATGATGAGGATAAATAAATGTCTCCAGGAACAAGGATGTCCATTATAGCTCACAAGCAGAAAAATAGTCATCATCATGGTTGGTGGGTCCCTACCAAGGGACACTAAGGCAGCTGCCCATCAAGTTGACATGACCAGTTAAAAGTGTTCTGTATTTTAGGGGCAAGAATCCAGGACACAGTGTCAATCATCTTTAAACTTGTCAAATCTTGTGACCAATATCCACATCTCTTTATCCAGGAGGGAACAAATGACATTTTAAGGAGGAACCTGGAAAAGGTCTCCAGGGATGGGGCAGGGGGCTGGGGGGGAAATAGGGATTTGCTTTGGAAGCAAAAGTTTTTGGAGACAGAGATATTTTCATTGCTATAGCCAACTGAAGGTTGAATGAGATGGAGAATGAATTAAGAAGTGCCTAAGAACATGGAGTTAGTGATTAAAATTTGACTTTCCAGACTTTAGTTTAAGTGAGAAGAATAATAGGTTCTTGTCCAGAGAAAGAACATAGCCCTTGAAGGCCAGGTAGAATCTATTTTCCCATAGATTTTCTGACGGTGGTCCTGGGTTCAAAAGTGGCCACTTCCTAGCTGTGTGACCCTGGGCAAGACACTTAACCCCATTGCCTAGCCCTCACAATTCTTCTGTCTTGGAGCCAATATAAAGCATAGACTCTAAGACAGAAGGGAAAGGTCAAAAATAAAAGAAAGAATATAGAGGGAAGTTCCCAATAAATGACTAGGAACAATGTCAGTAAAGGAAGATAGAAATGATACTATGACCAAATTTCTACTGCAGATCTTTGAATGTGCATAATAAGCAATGTGAATCAGAGATTATAATACAAGGAAATAAACATAAATTATAAATATCACTAAAGTTTGGAGAGATAGGATCAGAAACTTATATATCTAAAGGTGGAAGGACACGGAGTGAGATGAAATTAAGTGTGCTCTTCTCAGAATGAGCATTCAGTTTCCACCTCCTCCCTGATATTATCAAGGCAAAAATATCCAGTTAATACCCCCAATTGAGAAAGGGATGTGGTTAGTTCATTATCATTTGTTGACTGAAGACTCTGGGTCAAGCCTGAGAAAGAGACTGATAAGAGACAGAAGGTCTCTCATTCAAGGGCAATAAACAACTTATTTGTTCCCCTTATGTCACCTAAACCAGGTTAGAAGAACATGTATTTTAGATTGTAAGTCAAGGCTCAAGGGGTGGGGGGCAGGTCTTGCATTAGGTTTATATTGCCTGCTTGCTGCCTCATCAATTGGTACTTCTTAGCCCATCACTGAAGTGCCCCATTTCATGAAAGGAATAAATGCCTTTTTTTTTTTTACTCCTACCTTCTGACTCCAGGTTTTGTTTATTTAAGTGAGTGGGGCACTTGTGCTCATTTTTTTAGCCCACACAACACTTAGAAGCCTTCTATTCCAATCTCATCTTATACATGGGAAATTCCAATCTCATCTAATACATGTTACCCCATTTTGCATCTGCTGATCTGCCCAGTTTCAGTTCCAGAAAAAGATGCCCCTCCCACAATAAGATCGCCACTTCTAATGTCACCACCATGTTGTTAACTCAAGGTTCGAATGGTACCACTTCTTTCAGCCTCCTTAGTCCTCTTATTGGAGGCCTGGAGGGTGTAGTACCAAATTTCGAGAGTGGGAGTCAGGGAGGCCTGTATTCAATCCTCCTCCAGACATTTACAATCTATGGGACCCTGAGAAAGTCATTTAAAATTTCTCAGCATCAGTTTCCTCGGCTCTTAAACTAGTAGATTGGACTCAATGACCTAGATCTAAATTTATGATCTTTTGATCTGGTGAATGAAACTAAAAATCCCTCAGCAGAGATGAAGAATAAAGAGAGAACAACATCCCTCAATCCAAAGAAGGAAAGAATATCTAATTAAAAAAAAAGGTCATCGACATTGTCAAAACCTACAGAAAGGTCAAGAAGGATAAGGATTGAGAAAAATACATTGAATTCAGCCAAATCATTGACAACTTTGGAAAAATAAGTTTCAGTGACTGGTGAGACCAAAAGCAAGGAACTATAAGGAATTCAAAAGTGAGTAGAAGGTGAGGAAATATAATGAAAGAAGAAAGAATTTATCTTAGGAATTGATAAATATTATAATGAGTACGCAGCCTTTTGTAAGACCTTGTGGAGGGGAGAAGCAAGATGATAAAGCAGGGTCAAATTAAGGATTTAAAAAAATTTATAAACAATTATTTTAATTTAAAAATAAAAATTTTTAAAGGATAGAGTCCTGGACATGTTTGTATGCCATAGGAGGAGGAGCCAATGGATTAGAAGAGTTTGTAAATGAAAGAGAGCAATTTATTAAAGGGGCAAGTTTATGGAAGATTTGAGGTCAAGTGAAAGGATATTCAGCATTATGGAAATAGAAATGGAAAATGTAGATAGTGGGGTTTGACTAGGGAAGACTGGCAACAAGAAAGGAAAATGTAAAGGTGGCAATATATGGTCAAACTGTGATCAACCATGGATTAAAGCATTGGTCTGTCCTTTGGCAAAGAAAGCTCTAGGAGTTTTCCAGTTAGGTAGAATTCGCCATCACTGGGACATGTTGCTATACCAAATTTATAAACTATATCCTAAAACTTTTTCTATTTGCAGGTGATATCTAATACACTCTTCATAATAATATGGCTTCTGTTTATCACTCTGTTGATGCTCAAATGCCCTCCATCATAGTTGTGCTGAAGTAGCAAGGACTATTGGACTTTAGTAGACTCAAGTGTGAATTTCAGATCCAATATTTGTTCTCTGTATAATATTGGGGAAATAATTTGTTCTCTTTGGGCCTCTGTTTTCTCAACTGTAAAATAAGGGGTTGGAGTAGATTACTTCTTACCGCCCTGCCAGATCTTTATTGTATGATATTGTGTTTTGCTATTCAGATTCCTGAATTTCTTCACTTGAGTTTACTTTCTTAATACATAATGTTATTCTAACATCCCTATAATCATTCTGCTCCTTTTCCCCCTTAAAATAAGCAAAATGCTTTTAGAGCTATACCCCAAGAATGAATTCTATTTGCATTTGGATTAGTTTTCCCCATTTATTACGTAGAGTTGGTTTGTTGCCTCATATCTGGCATTTCATTGGCAATAGGGAACTCTCAGAAAAGAATTTCTTCTATCAATATAGATTAGCATTTTCTCTGCAACTCATATCTTTGAGAGTTATCCAGGGCACTAAGAGGTAAGTAATTTGCCCAGGGTCAGAAAGTCAATAAACATCAGAGGTAAGACTTGAAGTCAGGTAAAAGTATGCTGGAGTCAGCTTCAATAGGCTTATGAGAGCCAATTGTTAAATTTTCAGTGTGAGAATTTCTCTCAGGAATTGGTAAATATTATAAATTGGAACTTGATTTGTTATTTCATTGATTGTCTCAGTTTAAGAAACATGTGGAGAAAATGATAATAATGCATCTTCACCTTAAAAAGTGTGTTCTATATACATTTTTCCCCCTGGAGGGCTGTTTGTTAAATATTTTCCAGCAAAATGTTGAACACAGGTCTTTCTGACTCTTGGGACAACCCTCTATTCATTCTGTCATGCCTTTAACCTGGAGTTTGCATATTTGTAAACAGATATCAGAGCTCTACAAATATGTTGTCAAATCTTTTATCTATCTTCACTACATCTCTCACATCCTTCTCTCTACTTACATGGCCATCACTCCACTATAATCTCTCATCAGATCTTCCTTGGACTATTGTAATAACTGCCCAGTTGGTCTCCCTGTCTGGAGTCTCTCTCTCCACTCCAATCTAACCTCCAGATAGCAAAGTGATGTTTTCTCAATTAGCAATAATTTTGCCTTGGTTAAACGTCATATGATACTGCCACTGCACAAAGCTCAAAATGATGTTCTTAAAGCACAGGTCTGACTATATTGCTCCCCAGTGCAAATAATACATTGGTTCATAATTATTTCAAGAAATATATAGAATGATAAATAAACCCTTCTGTTTGGCATTTATAGCCCTTCATAATCTGCCCTTCACCTGTCTTTCTATCCTTATTATACATTATTTCCTTTCTTGGACACTATGATCTAGCCCTATGGTGGTGAACCTATGGTATACATGCCAGAGGGGGCACTCAAAACCCTCTCTGTCGGCACGCACCCCATTGCCCTAGCATAGAGTTCACCAGAGTTTGTTGCTAGAAAGCCAGAGGGACACAAGGCTAACCTGCTCCCTTCCCCCTTTCCACAGGCACCTGAGGACATTTCTCATATCACCAGGCCCTCTAAAAGGTTTATCATCACTGATCTAGTCAAGTATCCTTCTTACTGCTCAACATATCTGTCACACCGAACCTTTGTACTGGTTTTCCTTCCCCCTGTATTCCCTCCAAGATGGGAATTCACTTCCATCTCATCTCCATCTCTTAGAATTCATAGTTTCCTTCAAGGCTCAACTCAAATGCCAATTTCTGTATCAAAATTTCTGATCTCCCCATTCCTAGTTCTTCTCTTGACCCAAATGGCCATGTATCTTCCTCTCTTATATATGGAAATATGTAAGAGGTCAGTAACTGTTCTTTTTTTTGTCTTTTTTATCCCCAGCATCTAACATGTTATCTGGCACATAGGAGGCACTTTAAAAATGTTTTGCAGATTGACTGAAGTCATGAATTTTGCTAATGTACTGATGACTTTCTTCTTAGATATTGTTTTCCATGGCTAATGTCCTTCTCTCCTGCTCCTCTATCAATAATGTATTGAAATACTCTCATTTATTCCATATTTGTCAGATATATGTAGTAAGTTTTCTGTATCCTCATCCCTTATGCACTTTAAAGTTGTCTCAATTCAGTTTACCAGGCTTATAATGTTTTGACTTGTCCTTTTAAGGTCCTGGCCAAAAGCCCATGATTCTGCTATTTTCAACTCTAGTCTTGAAAACCAAATCCTGTTCTCAGATATCTTCATAACTAGCTATTAACTTCCCAATCTGCCTTTCTCTTCTGAATTCCTTGCTTTCAATCAGTGCTTTTCAAAAAAAAGCATCATTTGTGCCCTTGGGTTCATCATTTTCATGACTAAGATTCCATAATCCTTAGCAATGCTAAGTTCTTTCTGATAACATTGTTTGTCCCCCTTCTGAATTACCACAGGTGAGTAGTGGTGGTCATCAGGTCTGAGGGATCTCTGAGGCTATCTGTCACATCTCAGATACATTCCCTAGGACCATATCAGACCTCTTTATTGCTTATTTTAGGTCAACAAATAGCTAGCTTGTGTTGAGGAAATAAGCCTTAAATCATGTTTGAAATAAAATCTGAATCACATTTTTATTATGTTTCATGAAAACTGCAAAGAATTTTTCAGACCAACATAGTGTCCTCAAGGCATTTTTCTAAGAACACTGAGTATCAGACATGATCAGGTAGCTTTTATGCATTGTCTATAGATCCTACAAGTCAAATGTAGTTTCCATGTTTTAATCTCTCTTGATATTATGATTTTTAACTTAACATTCTTATAATCATAATTTAACATTGTTAATATTAATGTAGGTAGTTATTTCTGATTTAATAACCTTGTATAAAATGTTTTAGGAAATAAACTCAGTGACCATTTTGTCAGGGCAGAATAAAATACACAATAATATCAAGGACCTTTGGATGAGCATCTTTCACAACTTGTGTTTTCTACAACACCAGTTGTCAAAATTTGACTTAGGGTCCATAGAGGATCCCAAGATCCTTTCAATTTTCCAGATTTCCAAATTTCAACATTATTTTCACAACAATATCAAAACATTTAAATTTCTAATACACTAAATGTTAATAGATATAATCCACATAAACAAAAGTTCTTTGAGGTCATCAATAATTTTTCAGAGCATAAAGGAGTTCTACAAATAAAATTTTGAGTACTGTTTTAGACAGGTAATCAGCAAGCCTCCTTGCCTTCCTTAGTGTCATTTTCATCTATCTTCCAAGCCCTGAGAGTAGTAAGAATTCTTCTACACACTTCTTTCCTTGTTTCCTTCTTCAAGTATTTATTTCATTCTTTCAGGGAACAATCAATTTTTCTTGATGACTTGGAAATCTAAGAGATGATAGAGATGATTCTCTAGCCTTGTCCTCTAGAACAGAGATCAATTTATATATTGTGCATCCATAGCCATTAATCTGGTACCTGTAAAAACAAAAATATAGCACCCTCTCTGCAGATTACTGCAAAGTTCTCTTGGTCCTCTACATTTTCTCAGAAATAATATCCAGAGTGCTTTGTGTTCTTTTTGGTGACACTCTTGGTTGGTCTTTGGATCCAACTTCTGTAGCAAAATGCCAATTTGACATGCTTGTTCATTTCTCTTTGGATTCAGTTATTTAGTTAAGCTGTTTATAAATGATCCAAAAACTATCTGACTCTGAAAACCATCCTTCCCTCCACTTTCCAACACTCTAATACCATCTTTAATTCTTTGATTCCTTAGGTGAAATTGTCCCAAACTTCAGCTAAATTGCAAAATTTATATGGATTCCCACTCACATTTCTAAAAATCAATAGCTCCTACCTCCTCATCTTATTCTCTCTCCCAATTAATAAAATCATAGAATCATGAAACATGCATCAGGCAGGGGTTTGAACTAAATAAAGCCTGGCCTAATGCATGACTTCTATAACTTAGCAAGGAAAAAAGAACTATCTTTCCTCAGGGAGGAAAGGAGAGGGAAAGTGTTTATATAATGTCTACTGTGTGCCAGGCACTGCGATAAGGGCTTTTTACAAATATTATCTTATTTGATCTTCTAGAAATCCTGCAAGGTAGGTACTATCATTATTCCTATTTTATAATAGAAGAAACTGAGACTGGTAGAGGTTAAGTGACTTGTCTAGGCTCACACAGTTAGTATCTAGATTTAAACTCAGCTCTTACACACTCTAGACCCAGTGTTCTATCCACTGATACCAGCTGCTTCAACTATGCTATAGGGCATACACACAATTCTATTCCCATTTGATTTTTCCCCAAAACTAAAATAATAAACTGAAAAACTAAAGGTGGGAGCATAGGATATAGCTTTAGATGTGTATATATATATATACACATATAATATAAATACATATATATTATATGCTATGTATGTATTATAAATATATGATACATATATGTATATATACACATATATGCTTTCTGTACATGGGACAGTACTTTGTTTCGAGTTGTTCCCAATGATCAAATTTTTAAACTCCCTATTACTTTTCATAGTTATTGAAAAATACTAATCTTATGCCCTACAAATTGCATCTTCATTTCCACCAATGATGATCTCATAGTAATAATAGATGACCTCCATATAATATTCTAAGATTCACAAAGAGCCTCAGATAATATTCTCATTTAAACCTTGCCATAGCCATTTAAGGTAGGTCCTACAAAAATCATTACTATCATTTTTGTTGTTCATTTCAGTCATGCCCGACTCTTCATGATCCCATTTGGGGGTTTCTTGCCAAAGACAGTGGAGTAGTTTGTCATTTTTTTCTCCAGCTCATTTTACAGATGAGGAAACTGAGGCAAACAAAGTTAAATGACTTGACCCTGGTTACTCTCTTATGGATGACAAAACAGAGATTCAAAGAAGTTGTGTCTTTTCCATAGTCACACAGTCAGTAAGTGATAGAGATGGAACTAAACCAGTCAGATTGAAAGTGAGATTCAAAGTGAAGTCTCTCCTCATTCTCAGCTGAGGTCCCACTCTCCTATACTTCACTGACTTTCCATTGTGAATGTGAAATCTAGACTCATTAGTCTTAGAAACTCCTTTCCAGCAATGGTGTGAGAGGTAACTTGTAGCAATGGAACTGGTCTTCTTGAACAAGATATAGCTTAATATATAGTTATATTAACTATGTATTAACTAACTATAAAATATAGTTAGGGAGCATGGGTCTCCTGGCATGTGATAAGACTGAAGTCATAAGCATCAAGAATTAGCCTGAGGGATTTATGGTGAACCAAGAAGATTAACAGGTAGATGGACAGAAATGTGTGGGAAACATCTCGATCCTCCAAGAAAACAGGGGTGGGGAGGAACAAGCCTGGCAATAATCATGCAGTAAACATAACTTTAAGCCTGAGTTTTGTGTTGTTTCCTTTAAAATCTGTATCAGGAGAGTGATGGGATCAGGAATAAGAGGCAGCTCTGGCGCCCACAGAACCCATCATCTCAGCACAATAGCTTTTTTGACAGGATTATGAATAGATGAAGGGGAAATGCAGGGATGTCATATATCTTACGTTAGTAATGGTTTGATATGTCTCAAGAAATCTTATTTGCAAAATTAGCCACAAGATCATAAAGAAAGGTTATTGATAAATTACAAAGTGTCTGGTGGCATGAGAGGAGGGATTGAAGTAGCTGCCAGGTCCTGTCTTATGTAACACCTTCATTATAAGTCGGGGTTGAGGAGGGAGGGAATCTCTATCCAAATTACTTGTGATTACAAATCAGGGCATGGTGCTAAGTCTGATAATGGAGTTAAAAAATACCAAAAGGTGGTCCCCCAATAGAGGGGGTGGGAACCAATATAGAAACGCCAATGGTCATCTGGATGCTCTGAACCAAGCTTCAAATTCTCTTTCACCTCAATACACAGAAGGAGAAACTGTGAGAGTAGTAATGCTATAGAAGGAGATCTCAGTCGTTAGACAGGCATTCTCTTTATGAACTAGTTGCTTAAGTTTTGTGTACCTGAAAAGAGTTACTTACTAGACTTAACAGATTTGTTTCATGTTGTCGTAGCTCCTAGGAAAGTATCAATCAACAATTACATGCTCAGCAAGTATTTGTAATGTGACTTTTGCATGCCAGGCATTATGCTAGAAACTGGACATACAAAGACAAAGAATAAAACAATGCCTCTTTTCAAGTTTTTTGCCACCACAAAAAGCGCAGCTATAAATATTTTCGTACAAGTCTGTTTATCTATGATCTCTTTGGGGTACAAACCCAGCAATGGTATGGCTGGATCAAAGGGCAGGCATTCTTTTAGAGCTCTTTGTGCATAGTTCCAAATTGCCAGCCAGAATGGTTGGATCAGTTCACAACTCCACCAGCAGTGCCTTAATGTCCCAATTTTGCCACATCCCCTCCAGCATTCATTACTCTCCCTTGCTGTCATTTTAGCCAAACTGCTAAGTGTGAGGTGGTACCTCAGAGTTGTTTTGATTTGCATTTCTCTAATTACTAGAGATTTAGAACACTTTCTCATGTGCTTATTGATACTTTTGATTTCTTTATCTAAAAATTGCCTATTCATGTCCCTTACCCATTTTTCAAGGAGATTACTTTCTAAATAGGGAAGCAACACCTAAACATGTTCAGAATACAATAAAAATAATAAGTACAAAAGTTTGCTACAAGGTAGTCAGGAGGGAGGGCACTAGCAGTTAAAGGGATCAGGAAAGGGCTTCATGTTAACAGAGGTGCTAGAATTGTGTCTTGGAGGAAAGAAAAGGAATCTATGAAGTGAAGGTAAAGAGAGAGTGCATTCCAGGCATGGAGGATAACCAGGCACAGAGATGGAAGATTAGAGCATCATAGGTGAGGATCAAAGAAAATGCCAATTTAGCTGAATCATGGAGTGTGAGAGGAGGAAAAGTGAGATTGGAGAGATAGGTTGGGTAAGTAGTGGGCTATAAAAGCTCAATAGAAAACCTTAACCTGGGAAGCAACAAGCTGCAATGGACAGAGTGTTGTTCCTAGAACTAGAAAGATCTGAGTCCAAATCTGGTCTTTGATACTTACTATAGTAGTTCCTCAATGATGGCAGTAGACATAGAGTCATTTGTTATTTTTTTATCTAAGCTAATTTATGGAAAATACATATATGAAATTCAAAGAACAAATTTGACCTTTTCATAGACTTCCTTTTAACATTTCTTTTGTTCACTAAGTATGTGAATCAATAATACAAAATAAAGGTTCTTCTAGGCAAGTCATTAGGCTCTGCCTCAGTTTCCTCAACTGTAAAATAGAGATAAGGATAACACCTGCCTCTTAGGGTTATTGTAAAGATCAACTGATATAATATTTGTAAAAAGTATTTAACACAGTGTTTGGCAAATAGGAGCTATACTAATGCTTGGTAGCTCAGTGGATAGAGTGCTAGAATTAGAGTCAGGAAAACCTGAGTTCAAATCCAGCCTCAGACACTTATTAGCTGTGTTACCTTAAGCATGTCCCTTAACTATGTTTGCCTCAGTTTCCTCATCTGTAAAATAAGCTGGAGAAGGAAATGACAAACTACTCCAGTATCTTTGCCAAGAAAATCCCAAATGGGGTCACAGAGTCAATACGACTGAACAACAACAAATATAGATGCTTATTTCCACCCTCCCCTTCCCCACACCCACCTAGCTTACCTGTATATGGATCATTTACAGAGGCATGCAGGAGAAATAAAATCTTTGATCCACTTCTGCAGTACTGGTAGCCTTTTCACAAAAGATGTGCCACCATGTCCTACAGGCCACTGAGTGACTTTCCCAGTAGCTGTACCACACCTGGAAATAAACTTGGTGGAGTGGATTTTGAGAAGCAACCACTAAGTATAAGCCCAATCTCCCCACTGACAAAAAGTGGTCAAGGAGACACTATGGCCCTGTGCAGACTAGACTGATCAATTGAATCTAATAAGATAAAATTTGATAGGGTTAAGTGTAAAGTCCTCCACTTGGGGTCAAGGATTCTTCTTCACAAGCGCAGTCCTAGAAAGGCATGGCTAGACAAGAGTCCATCTGAAAGAGGTTAGAGATTTTAGGGGGCTGCAAATTCTCTATAAATCAGCAATATGACATGGAAGCTAAAAAAAAGATATTGAGGTCTTAGGCTACTCTGAGAGACAGTATAATTAGAACTAGGGAGATAACAGTCTCACTGTACATTGGCAGACTACCTCTACTATATTGTGTTTGGTTCTAGGTGTCACATTTTAGAAAATAAATTTATTGAATGGGGAGTACCCCAGGTGGAAGAACAGGTATGGGTGGTTGAGAGTAAGGGTATAAGCACATGTGAAGCATCAACTATATGCCAGGCACTGTGCTAAGTGCTTTATAAATATTATCTCCTTTGATCCTTCCAACAACCCTGGGATGTAGATGATATTATTATCCTTATTTTACAGATGAGAAAGCTGAGGCAGACAAAGATTAAGTGACTTGGTCCCACAGCTAATCAGTGAGGAAAGGGAGATTTGAATTCAGGCCTTCTTGACTCTAGACCCAGGGCTTTCTCTATTGTGCTACTTAGATGTTTAATGATATGAGCATGCCATGAAAAAAGATCTGTTGGAGAGGTTAGAGATAATTCAGTTTGTAGGAGAGAATAAGAAGCCCTGTGAGGGGAAATATAGCTATCTTCTTGTATCTGAAGGACTGTCTTTTGGAAGAGAGATTAGGCTTGTTCCACTTGGGCCCAGAGGGTAGAACTTCAGCAGAAAGTTGCCGAGAAGCATATTTAAGCAATTTTTGTTCACTGTCAGTAAGACTTCCTAACAACTAGATTTATCCCAAAGCAGACTGGGCTGCCTCAGGAGTGAGGGAGTTACTCTTTACGGGAAGTTTTCAAGCTGAGGCAGGGCAGCTATCTGTTTGGGACATTACAAAGAAGATTCACCAGCTGGCCTCTGAGGTCCCTCCCCTTTGATCCGTAGTTGGTGTTTCTGTAGAGCTTTAAGGCTTGCAAATATGATCTCACTTAATTTTGCAACAACTCTGAGAAGTAGGTGCTATTATTACTGCCATTTTGTAGATGAAGAAACTGAAGCAGAGGTTAAATAAATGATTTGACCAGTCACACAGCTAGTTAAGTGTCTGAGTCTCAATTTGGACTCATTTGAAATTCTGACTTCTAGTGCTCTATCCATGATACCACCTAAGTGCCTCCTATATACCTAATGACAGATCTCTATATATGATAGATAGATAGATAGATAGATAGATAGATAGATAGATAGATAGATAGATAGATAGATGGATGGATGGATAGACAGAGATAGATAGATAGATGGGTAGATAAATGATAGAAAGAAAGAAAGATAGAGATAAGAAAGATAGATTGATGATAGATGATAGGAGGAAAGAAAGATAGATACAGAGATAGATGGATAGACAGAGATAGATAGATGATAGAAAGAGAGACAGAGATAGAGATAGATGGGTAGATAGATAGATGATGGAAAGAAAGAGATAGATTGGTGATATATGATAGGAGGGAAAGAAAGGTAGATAGAAAAATACATATAGATGATAGAAAGATAGACAGAGATAGATAGACTCATGAAAGATGATAGGAGGAAAGAAAGATAGAGATAGAGACAGATAGATAGATGATAGAAAGAAAGAAAGATAGAGATAGATAGAAAGATAGACTGATGATAGATGATAGAAGGAAAGATAGAAAAATAGAGATAGATAGATGATAGATGATAGAAAGAAAGACAGATAGAAAGATTGATAATAGATGATAGAAGGAAAGAGATAGATAGACAGAGATAGGTAGAGATAGATGCTAGATAGATTATAGAAAGAAAGATAGACAGAGATAGAAAGATAGATTGATGATAGGAAAGAAAGATAGAACTAGATAGATAGAGATAGATAGATGATAGGAAGAAAGAAAGATAGACAGAGATATGAACAGAGATAGATGATAGAAAGATAGAGATAGAAAGATAGATTGATGATAGATGATAGGAGAAAAGAAAAAGATAGACAGAGATAGAGATTGATAGATGATAGATAGAAGGAGGTATATTATACATAAAGTGATATATAATATATATAAATTGTACATGCATATGACTTCTACTCATGTATGCATGTATACACATACATGTTCACTTGAGATGCACAGACTTTGGGAACATGATAATAACAACAATAGTTTCACCTTTTTAATAGTACTTTAAAGATTCTAAATTGCTTTATATATGTATCTCGTTTCGAACAACCAACTAGCATTTATTAAGCACTCACTATGTACCAGGTTTTTTATTAGGTGCTGGGGCTCCATGGCCCAAACTGCAGCAGTCCCTGCCCCTAAGGAGCTTACACTCTATTAGGGGAGGCAACATGTAAGGATGTAACAACCCTGTGCAGTACATAGTACAAATACATATCACTCTCAGAAAGAGTAATTGTTTTGCCTAAGGTCACACTTGCTAAGGTAAATGGCTGTTCTGAAGCTGAAGCCCAGGATTCCCCTGCTCCTAGATCCGATGCTTTCCTCAGTATGTTACGCTGCACTTATATCTTACCAAATCAAAACAAAACAATTCTTTTTAACGATTGTTAGAACTCAGAATTACTCTGAGACAGGTGGCACAAGATTAATTATCCCACTCTTACCGATGAAAAGAGGATAGTTCAGAAAGGTTAAGGGACTTGCTTCAGGTCACATTGGCTTGAGCCCTGCCAAAGGCACAGAGAGAAGCTAAGACTTAACTAGACATTTTGGCTCCAAGTTTAATGCTCTTCCATTATACCACACTGCATTTTCCATAATACCTTGGCAAGAATGTTCTCTTGACTTTAGAATTACATAACACTGAAGGGCAAACAGAGGAAAACTCACCTAGATACCCACATAAGTTAATTTCCCTGTCCTGTAAAAGATTTGGGCTTCCAGGTTTTTGTCAGAAGGTCAAAAATAGGATATTAGATTTGAAGCTAGAAGGGAACCTAAAGGAAATTTAACTCAGCCTCATTTTAGGGGAGGAAACTGAGATTTGGAAAGCTTAAATGACTGCTCATTTAGAAGACCTGGGATTTGAACTCAGACCCTTTGATTCAAACTAGTTCAACGGACTTCCCATAACAACACCTGGCCTTCCATTTTGGACAGCCTAACATGCTTAGCCTTCTAGTCTTTTGATTTTACTTTTTTTTCTTATTTAGCTGCCTTGCTCTCTGAACTCACTGTTCCAAAGCTCTTTTGTCTCTAGAAGGTCAAGGAACTCTTCCGAGATCCTCTGGCGTTGAGAGCATTCGGATCATATCAGGAGACAAAAGGGCACTCCATTTTTCCAGCCAGTAACAATGCTTCATAGAACCTAGGAAGACGAACTTTTAACCACATGGGTCTTGCTTCATACTTCACATTTCAGAGATACAAAGCCAACAGCAATTCTGTTGCTTCCAACAAAGGAAGAAAAGAAGTTCAATTAGTGGCATGTTGTCAGCGGATTCGGGCCATCTCCCAGTTATGGCAATCCTGCTGCATGAATGAATAGCCAAGTCGTACCTGTCACAACTGCTGTATGAAGCATGAGCATCCCATACATATCTGATTAATCAAAATCCAAGCAAAAGTATCAGTCAGATCAGAAAAGTCAGAATTGATTAAACTGCCTTTGGTTTATCTGTATTGTCTGGGCATCCCACAGATTAGAGCAAAAGCCTGTTTGATAGACTGTGGGAACAAAAGACTTGTCAACCTGACATTATTTTCAATGCAGAAACAAATGGAATTTTGCAAACCAATTCTGATTAACTAGACCTGACTCTACCTTGAAAAGCATAATAGCATTTTTATGATTTTAATGCGGTTTATCAGCACAGCCATTCTACTTGAAGGTATCTCAATGAAGAATCTGCTGGCATCTGAAAATAACCTCTTCAACTGGAGAGCAGCACAGTTTGTGAATTGTTGGTCATATACTTGAGTACCATGCAAGTAAAATTGTTTTCATTATCATAGAACAGAATGCATTAAACCACTTATTCATTGGTGTCCCTCTACTGGGCAGTAAACAAGGATGAAAAGCCAGATCTGTATTCAAACATTCAGTACAGAAAGGATTTATGGAAGCAAGATATTCAGGTGAAAAGGGTTCAAAAAATAATCAATCAACAAGTAGTTAGAAAGGGATTACCATGTGCCAGTAGGGGGCAGTGAGGTGGAACAGACTACTGGGTCTGGAATCAGGAAGATTCATCTTTGTGAGTTCAAATCTGGACTCCAACCCTTATTAACTGTGTGACTCTGGGCAAGCCACTTTGCCTCAGTTTTTCATTTGTAAAATGAGCTAGAGAAGGAAATGGCCAAATCATTCCAGCATCTTTGCCAAGAAAACCCTAAATGGGGTCATGAAGAGTTGGGCATGACTGAAATGGCTGAAAAATTCAAAAATTGTGTGCTAGGTACTATATATAGTGAAAGGTAAAGAAATTGTATACAGTCTCTAATAGGGTAAGGGCTAAGGACCACCTCGTACCATAACATTTACTTCAGTTCTTTGAAGAACTATATTTTTATAGATACTCCATAATAACCAATGCAGTTTGAAAATCCTCTGTTGCTTAAAGGATACTCTTCAAGGATTGTGGTGGTTGCGGGGCAGTGAGGTGGCTCAGTTGATAGATAGCCAGGCCTAGAGACAAGAGGTCCTGGATTCAAATATGACCTCAGATACTTCCTAGTTGTGTGATTCTGGGCTAGTTACCTAACCCCCATTGCCTAGACCTTTCCACTCTTCTGCCTTGGGACCAGTACATAGTATTGGCTCTAAGATGGAAGGAAAGCATTTTTTTAAATTATGGTCATGAAAAATTCACCACCCTGTAGAAAATCAGAATTCAAGGGTGGTAAGCCTCTCTGAACTTAGCTAATTAGATTTTGCTAAGCCCATTACTGAAATGTTTCCACCTTGGTGGGACCTGCTTGAGCTTGCTGCCATATTGAGGCATTGGAATTTGGAATACAGTGGGGGAAAATGTGAAATTCATTACTAATAAATGTAAACTCCTCCTTTGAGTTTGAACAATCAATTGCATAGGTACAAGATGGGGGAGGTGTAGCTAGACAGTAGTCCCTCCGAAAAAATATTCATGGTGAAGGGCTGGGTCTGTGGACTCAGGTTCAATATGGGTAAATGGCACAACATGACACAACAATGGCATCACAACAACTAACGTGATTCATGCAGCATTAAGAGAGGGTTAGTGTCCAGAATAAGGGAAGTGAAGGTGCCACACTATGCTGTGCTTGCCAGACCATATCTCACGTATGATGCTTAATTCCAGCCACTTTGTTTGGGTACTTAAAGCTCAGGCTGTTAAACTTTACTTCCTGAGGACCAAACAGCCACAATGAGCTCTGATGCTTGGCTGATGCAACTTAGCATCTTAGGCAAGAGAGCTTTGCTCAGTTGAATCAACTCTTGTCCTCAAGCCCTATTCTATCAAATATCTTTCTCCTGCTATGGCAAAAATAAATCTCCTTTTGTTAAGAGTTGTTAACTAACATCTCATTTTGTTCCAGTATCGAATATGAACGACCAGAGGATGGGTCTGGATCAAGCCCAGCCCAGAACACCAGGGTTTTATGCTTCCTGGATTAGATAAGGTTTGTGTGAAAAGTTGGCATTATTACTGAGGACCTTCTGATGCTGACCTTGCTTTTGTACATCTCTATATAATCTAGCAGCTAGGTGGTGCCGTTTATAGAGCCCTGGGCTTAGAATCAGGGAGACTTATCTTCCTGAGTCCAAATCTAGTCTCACACTTACTAGCTGTGTGACCCTAGGCAAGTCACTTAATCTTCTTTGCCTCAGTTTTTTCATTTGTAAAATGAATTGGAAAACCACTCTAGTAACTTTGCCAAGAAAATACCCAGATGAAGTCAGAAAGATATTAACGACATGACTCAACAACAACAAATGATAATAACAATATATTTTAGACCTGTAAGATGCATTTTCTTAAGAAGTATGGAGTTGTAGGCTCATATTCCAGCTTTGCCACTTACTATCTTGGGCTCAGTTTCCTTATACCCTCACCTGCATTTTACAGATGATACTTGTATTGCCTGCCTCATAGTGTGGCTAGAAGGGATAATAGAAGCAAACTGCTTAGTAACCCTACAGTGCTATATGTACAATAAGAATCCTTGCCATTATGTGTGCTCTGCCTTCTCAAGAACCTGCCGAGAAAGACCTCTGTGAACTGATGCGGAGTGAAATAAGCAGAACCAGGAGAAAATTATACATGGTAATTGAAATATTGTGGAATGATCAAATGTGATAGACTTTGCATCAGCAAATGCAATGATCCAGGACAGTTCTGAGGGGCTAATGACAAAGAAAGCTATCTACCTCCAGAGAAAGAACTGTTGGAGTAGAAAATGCAGATGAAAACATATGATCTATCACTTGTTTACTTGGGTATATGATTTGGGGTTTGGGTTTTATAAGATTATTCTCTCACAAAAAAAGAATAATATGGAAATACGTTTTGTGTGATAATACATATATAACCCAGAAAAAAAGAACCTGCCAAGGAGGATGTGGGGGTGCTAGTGACTAAAATGAGAAGGAAGGGCATTTCTGATATGGCCAGCATATCCAGGAAGCCTCCCAACTCCCTGTCTAGTAAAAGAGGAGCAGGTGAGTAGCCTGATACAGGTGTGGGTTGTCAGCATTTCCCTAGCCTCTATATGGCTGGATTATTTTCCATGGTGACCAGCAGGTGTGCTTCTTTGTCAAGCTTCCCTCTGCCCACCCCCACCCTTCAAGCAAAACATGCCCTAGCTCTCTATGCTAAACTTCCCCCATACTATGGAGCAGAAAGGAAAGTTAGACACACAGAAGCAGCGGCAGCTAGCTCTTGTTTCATATCTCCATTCTCTCTCTCTCCTGAAATCCGGTCCCATTGGGTTACACAGCCCACTCCTCTGAGACCCAGCTTCCTATCGCCAATGATGCGCATCAGCGTTTCTGTGAGGAGCACCTGCTAATCTCCTCGCACTGGGGAGCAGTGCTGAGGTAGGGAGCTTCTTCAAGGGGGTTTTGTGTCTTTGTTTTTTTTTTAACTCAATCCCTGCCAGATGTCAGGCTTTTAAAAAAAGGAGCCTATTTTTCTCTTCTGTGTTTCAGGATCAAGTGTTTAGATTGGTGCCTATTATGCAACTTAAATTTATTTTTAAATCCTTGTTTTGACCTTTTGTGACCCAATAATTCACCAGGATAATATTTATGCATTCTCCAGCCCCATAGAACTTGGTCAAGATTTCAAAATAAAGTGAGAATCTAGATTAAATAGATAGATGAGATAAATATGATGTTGATTAAACACCTACTATAAGATACCTTAAATAGATAGAGATAATGTTAATTAAGAACTTACTATCTGATAGGCACTGTGCTGAACACTGAGGATACAAATGAAAACATACTAAAACAGTCTCTCCCCTGGATCCACTTTCTAATGGACACTACTATGTCTGTATCCCAAAGAGATCAAAGATAAGTGAAAAGAATCTACCTGTCCTAAAATATGTATAGCAGCTCGTTTTGTGGTGGCGGAGAACTGGAAACTTAAAGGATGTTCATTAATTGAGGAATAACTGAATAAGTAGTGGCATATATACTTGTAATAATATACTAATGTGCTGTAAGAAATGAAAAAAAAACAAGATGATTGTCAAAAAAATCTGGAAAGACTTCTGTGAAGTGATGCAAAATAAAATGAGCAGAACCAAGAGAACACTGCAAACAGTAACAATAATAATGTATAATGACCAACTGTGAATGATTTAACTATTTTTAACAAGACAAGGATCCAGGACAACTCCAAAGGACTCGTGACCAAAAAAAAATGTTATCCACTGCCAAAGAAGGAGCAGGCAAAGTCTAAATGCAGATTGAAGCATCCCATTCTTCACTTGATTTCCTTCATGAATTTTTCTCTAGTGTAAGCACTATGTGTCTTGTTTTACAACATGACAAAGAAATATATATATATATATACAGTATATGATTATATATGTATGATTTATATCGTACTATCTGCCTTCTTGGGAAGGGGGAGAGTTTATAGATTACAAAACATCAGAAAACAAACATTAAAATTGTATCAATATGTAATCTGGGAAAAAATTGAATACTTTCTTATTATAAGAAATATATTATTGTTTTGATGTTCAGTTTTACCAACTCTTTGGAGTTTTCTTGGCAAATGATTTTCCATTTCCTTCTCTAGCTCATTTTACAAACGAAGAACAGAGGCAAACAGGGTTAAGTGACTTGCCCAGAGTCACACAGCTAATAAATGTCTGAGGTCAGATTTGAACTCACAAAGTTGAGTCTTCCTGACTTCAGGGCCAGTCCTCTAGCCACTGTATCACTTAACTGCTGGGAAAAGACAGCAAATACAAGGGAATGCTAAATGGGATGGGGTATATTTGATAATAGCATGATTTGAGATGCCCAGGAAGCACTTTAGAGGCTTATAACTAGGTGAGATAAGGCCAAAGCTGGCCTATCAAAGCCCACGGAGGTCTCTGGGGCAGACTCCAATTTTCTTGTGGAAGGAATGGATATGATGGCCAAAGTGGAGATAGCTCAGTTGGAGATGAGACTAAGCTCAAGACTGATCACTTGAAATGGTAAATCTGAAGCATCAGACCCATTCTTTTACAGATAAGGAAGGTGAGATAAAGAGATTAAGTGACTTGCTCAAAATTGTCCATCTAGGAAAGAGGAGAGTCAAAATTCATAGAATAGATGGATCTTAATGTTTGGAAGTACTTCAGAGTTTTGCTAAGCAAATCAACTTGTACCTTTATCCATTCTATAAGCATCCTACAGAATAGATCATTTAATCCCCGCTGAAGATCTCCAGTGACTGATGGATGAGCCCACTTAACCTTTTGGCGGTTCTTCTACTTCTGGTTAGCCTGGTCAGAAGGTAGATCTTTTGTATACAGAGCTCAAATATGTCTCAATGCAACTTCCATCTATTGCTCCTCCTTCTGCCCGTTGGGGTCAATTGAACAACTCTAAGTTCTCTTTCATGTAACTTCAATATTTTAGTGAACCCATGATTTCATCTACAGGTATCCATTTACTAGCACAACTCATCCATATATTCTCCTCCTATGGAAGTCTTATCTTTCTATACATCTTCCATAGAGAAACTAGCTAAAATGCTTGTGGTCTTTTTCAAAGATTTTTTTAAAAAAATCTCTTTTATTACCATGAACCTGATAAGCATTAACAAACATGGACATTTCCAGATTCAAAGAACAGAAAACAGAGGACTATATATGAAATTGTGACTCTCCACTACCTGCCTTTAAAACAAATATATTTAAATTTTAATTTTATAGTTGCACCAGAGTCTTGTTCATCTGGGTCTCATTCTATATTTTCTTTTGCTCTCTAATTTGCATTTTTAAATGATTCAACAATGGTCAAGGTCTAACATTTTGTGGATACTAGAGCCATTGGTTGAGCTTTCTGTTACCTTTCCCTTTTTGCTACGTGACTGGCCCACCTCCTCTTTCAATAACATTTCCTGAATATCTTTTATATCATTTGTTACATATAAGTCATCACGGTAACATTCCAAGTCACATATTGCCCACCATGAATCTCCATCCTTTGGTTCAACTGCAACTTTGATTTTTCAGAGAAGTTTATGTTCTCTGATCTGTAGCCCCATAGCACAACTAGGAAAATATTGATTTTTTTTAAAGATGTGTTTCTATGGCAGAGAAGAGCTTGGGGAGGGTGAAATGTAGTTTTCCAAATGTAATCCATCCTGCTCTCTTCCTCTTGCTCAATCTGGACCCAGTCAATGCCAATCCAATATGCCTGCCTATGTTTTATGTACTAATGAACTAATTCAAAGGCTTGCTCATGCAAATTTATGGCAACCCGGACAACAGACATTCATTATTTGATTTTCCCTTATGAAAATTATTAAGCCAACTCTTTTGAGTCATCATCACGTAGAACCGTGGGACTTGAAGTAATGAGCACAATATTATCTGCAAACAGGAACAGCTGGATAATGATGCCATGCTTATAACATCCCTCTTCTATTTGAATGCCTACATAGGACATCATTGGTGAGCCTATGTTGTCTCTGTTTTATGCCATACTTGATATTTATAATTGTTACACTGAAATAAAGAAACCGAGTATCATTTGTACAAAAATTTATTAAACAACATATGCCAATTGCATAATAAAGCAGGACCAAGACTCTTGGTAGCCAAGGACATTGACTATTGGTTTCTACTAAATTTATATACAGTTTGGAAGAAGAGAAAAAGAGGAAAAACAAGATGAAATAATTATGACATTTGGTTTCTTCTTGGTTGATGGAGAAAATTGGGAAACAATTAGGTTGAGGGGTGAAGGATATCTTTTGGTCATGTGACAGTGGGGAGGAGGAGTAAGCTTGTGACTTAAAATCAGGCAACTTAACAGCTGAAACATAGCTTCACTAAATGGTGGTTAAATGGAGTCATTTTTATTAATTTTTTAAAATTAAAAGTCAGCATCACTGAACAAAGTAATTTCTCTGAATCTACAAATAGGTCTTGTATGATTTTAGAAATGTATACTTTATATCAACAAGCAACATACAGCAGAATCTTTTATTTTCCCTGTTTTTCAGGCATTTATTAAGTCTGTGAAGATGTGATTGGCTACCTACTTATTTTCTCCTCTTATTTTCGTCAAGGGTATTTTTGATATTATATACAATATAATATCAAATATGAAAATGCTATATATATATATATAGCATTCTCATGAAAATTTTACAAAAATGAGAAGGAATCCATATAGGTTGGTAGCATTTAAGATGGATGTATTTAAGCTTTAATAATAATACTTTTTTCCAATTATTTCTAATCTTCCCTTTTTTTCAGATATTTTGATAACAAATCCTTGTGGGTTTTTTTTTTCAAAATTGCATTATTCTATGGGATGGGTTTCTTCTTGGCCTCCTTTTTTTGGCCCAGATATAGTTTTTCTGACTTCATCTTGTTTAATGCCATTTATGCTTCCTCATAGAGCATGTGAATTGTTAGATCCCAACTATGTGGCTCCAGTATCAATAGTAGAAATTTATTGTATTTATTGTTATGGAGGCCTTGGAAAAATCTGATCAATTTCTTGTCTATCTTTCTAGTTTTATCTATAAATATTCCTGGCATGATTGGGTGTAGGTGGGCCTCAAGCCAAATTTTCTGAAGACTTATTTTGCCCATCACCCTTCTTTTCCGTCTCTCAGGCTAATGCTGCTCATAATCTTTCACCATCCTCCTCCATAATATTTTGCAAATGAGATTATAATATAAAACGGCGCTCTCGTTAGCTGCCATGTCATCCTGCTTGTCAAGGAGATAAAGTGCCTGCTGGCTTAGGTGTTCTCTTGAATCTTTTGGTTATCTCATTACATCAGCTAAATTTTTATAGGAAATAGTGATCATCAGAATCCATCTTCCTTTATTCAATGTCCATATTTCAGTGTCAACAGCTGCTTGAATAGGTCAAGTGGGAAATGCTATAATTGCATGCAATGTCTTCTTGCCTTTATGATTTTTTCTAGTTTGATGTTGATTTTGATCCTTGCTGTAACTAGTGAGTTGTCTAGTCATACACAGCAGCAAATTCAGGAATGTCTTCCATTGGTCGTTTTTCTGTCTGTTAAAATAAAGTAAATTTCATTTTTGTATGATGTTATTTTGGGCTCCCCATGCCCTGGACCTTCTAATATGGCTTATGGCACCCGACCTATAATTATCTTTGGATGGTCTTTTTTGCTTATGTTCATCATTAGCACTTCAACATAAGAGATGGCCAAGTGAATATGCCTTTGGGAACATGGTGGAAATAATTCTGCTGACTCCTTTGTTTGTAGGTCAGATAGTCAATAAACATTTACAAAGTTTCTATTATATGCCAGGCACTGTGCTAAAAGCTGGGAATGCAAAAAAGAAACTGAAAAAGAAAGATACTTCTTGCCCTCAAGGAACTTACAATCTGGAAGACAATACATAAAAGGAAGCTGAAAATAGGGGGAGGAAAAAGAGAAAGTATCTGGTGTGAGGGCATGATGGCAAAGTCCAGAGGAGTGCAGCCAGGTAGGGAAAGAAGAGCCATTCTTTTTTCCACTACATATAGATTGGGGAGGTGGGGAGAGAGGGAGAGAGGGAGAAAGAGAGGGAGGGAGGGAGGGAGGGAG
>NC_058130.1:355587433-355640308 GCF_016433145.1 Gracilinanus agilis | reverse complement strand
GAGAGAGAGAGAGAGAGAGAGAGAGAGAGAGAGAGAGAGAGAGAGAGAGAGAGAGAGAGAGAGAGAGAGAGAGAGAGAGAGAGAGTGTGTGTGTGTGTGTGTGTGTGTACAGGTCAGTCATCCATACCCATTTCTATTCTGCTCTCTTATCCCTTCAGTTTCAACTCTATTCAGGATGGATGTCAACTGCACAATAAAGAATGTTTGCTGTAACTTTCTTGGTTTCTAATATTCGAAATTGTGTTCACTTATTGGTAAAACTCAAATACTAAGTTTTAACTCAGAACATATGGTTTTTCTTTTCTATACCTGTTGTGTGGACTTCTTGTGTGTGGTTTCCATGTTCTTTTTTCACTCTTCACCATCCTCTCCCCTAAGCTCTTCTTTGGCCAGATATCTGCCTTTGATCAACTACAAACACACAGGATTTGGAGTTTGTGCACTGACATTGATAACCCCTTCTAATAAAACCAGATGATGGAAACTTCATATAAAAAAGTAGTTTCAAAGTCAAACTGATCTTAGATTCCCTATGCAGAGAATATAAAAGGAAAGCATGCACTCCACTTTAATTCATTTGTATAATTCTATACGATATGAGACTACTTCATGCAATGGGATTCATTGAAATAGTGAGATAAGTTCCTGATGGCACTGAGCTACTATAAGAGAGCATGCATACATTAATAATAAAAACTAGTATTTATGTAGAGCCTACTATGGTCCAGGTTGCTCTAATAGCATTTTTTAAAAATGTTGTGTCATTTGATATTCACCAAAACTCTGGGAGGTAGGTTTACATTTTATAGATAAAGAAACTGAGGCAGAAAGAGGTTAAATAACTTGTCTAGAGTCACACAGCTAGCAAGTGTCTAAAGCTGGATTGAATTCAAGTCTTCCTGATGCCAGGCCTGGCATTCTATACACAATACCTGCTAATGCCCCAAACACAGAAATGTGACTTTTCAAGGAAGCACAGAGCATGTTTTCTCCATCACCTTTAAGGTGCTTCTGTGAAGTGCACCATTGCCACGGCCAGGTTCTTAGAAGGCTTGCAAGTTCAGCATTTCAACTGCAGCCCAGGATTCCCCATTTGAACTTCTTTGATGAGCCCAGAATTAATTCTGATATAGCACAACACTACAAATGGATCTTTATTTAAACTAGAATGCAAAATAGGTAAATTAGAGTTAAGAATCAAGGAAGGAGCAATCTCAGGATCCAAACTATAGTCTCTCAGACTTCCAGGAAATATAGGTTGTGGATCTGCCCAGCTCCATTTCCAATGCTTACCTTGTGCCACTGTCTAATAAAACAGAAAACAAAAATAAATACAAAAACCCAGGTTCCAGCATCCTACAGTAATCTAGGGGAGGATAAGAAAGTGTTACCAACTTGGCCAGGAATCAAATCTAGGATACTCAGCACCTAGAAAGTTCTCAAGACAGGAGTTACACTTGAGGCGGCACGTGCAGCCACCATTTCCTGGCACGGACAAAGAAACTCCTTTTGTTAGTAGAGGCAGGAGCTAAATTTGGCTGCTTCCAGACTCCAGTCATTTCTCCTTTTTTCCCCCTCTTGTGCAATCTTCTGCTTCTTGTCTCTGTCATAAGTTTGTGTACCCTATCTTCCAACCAGGCATCTGTAAATACTCCTCTCTGAGGAAAGTCCATGTTGGGAGTAACATTTTTGCCTGTGGCACTCTCTCTGGGAATGTGATTTCCAATGAGATAATTTAGGGGGCAGCTGGGTAGCTCAGTGTATTGAGAGCCAGGCCAAGAGACAGGAGGTCCTACATTCAAGTCTGGTCTCAGACATTTCCCAGCTGTGTGACCCTGGGCAAGTCACTTAACCCCCATTGCCTAGCCCTTACCACTCATCTTCCTTGGAGCCAATATACAGTATTGACTCCAAGACAGAAGGTAAGGGTTTAAAAGAAAACAAAGAGAGCATTTACTCCTACTATAATCTAAATAAATCTGTTTTATCATATACATGAAAATGTACATTTTGTTTTGTAGGAGAAAGCCACAAACATGAATTCCACATATTAGAGAGATAGGCAGGCATTAGCCCCTTATAGACATATGTAAATCATTTCTAATTATTTCTAGAAAGAAAAGTATTTTTATATTTACCTGTAGATGAGTTGTTTCAACTGTTCTGCCTGTTGGGCTTTTAAACCCTTACTTTTTATCTTAGAATCAATACCATCTATTGGTTCCATAGCAGAAGAGAGCAATAATTAAGGTTTAAGTGATTTGCCCAGAGTCAGACAGCAAGGGAATGAATGTCTGAGACCACATCTGAAACCAGAACCTAGGTCTGAATCTTTATCCACTAAGCAATCTTAGGTGCTGACACCTCCAACCCAGTTCTGCATGTTTTTAATTCCTTAATGGACTTCTCATACACAAAAAAAAAATCAAAATAATAGGACAGAATAAGTATGAACATAAAATTATTCTCATATATACAAACAAAAAAAGTACTACAGGGGTTCAAGGGCAGCTAGTTGGTTCAGGGAATAGAGTGCTGAGTCTGAAGTCAAGAAGGCTTCATGAGTTCAAATTGGCATCAGATGTTTACAAGCTGTGTGACTCTGGCCAAGTCACTTAATCCTGTTGGCCGCATTTTCCTCATCTGAAAAGTGAATTGGAGAAGGATCATTCTAAAACACTCTAATATCTTTCCCAAGAAAACCCCAAATGGGGCCACAAAGAGTCAGCCATGACTGAAAAATGGTCTTAGGGAAGGAATAAGATTGTAGTGTTTTTGCTTGAACTATTATTTGCTTAGAGAATTTAAAATTTTAATCTTATCACTAGCAATGTGATGTAATGGAAAAGGATTTGAAGTCAGGGCCCAAGTTCTAATATATTGGCTCTTCAACTTGCCAGCCACACGACCATGACCAAATAATTTCATTTCTCTACGTCTCAGTCTTGTCATCTGCAAAATAATGGCTTTGGACTAAGATGATCTCTTTGATCTTGTCCAGCTCTAATGCTATGATCCTGTGAATTTACCTCTATTTACATGTGTGTAAGGGGCTTTTTGTTTGTTTTAACTTGCAAAGTAAGGATCTTCTCTAGGTCTTTCCTTTAGTTTTATTTGTCCCTCGGTGTTTTGAGGCAGCACAGAGAAGAAGCATCTCTTCAGAATGAGTCTGCCTGAATTTTCACACCAGAATTAGATTTCATTCTTTGAAGAATACATTTTGCTTTGTGGACTGAAGGCAATATGCATAACAACATCAAAAAAAATTGAAAGATCATTTGGGAACATGGACTAAATTTAAAAAGAATGTTAAAGGGGCTGGCACACGCCACCAACATCAAGGCAGGGAATGGGTTAGAGCTGGCCTTGAATACTAAGAAAAAAAAGAGAGGATCTGTTTAATTGTATGCTTGGTGTGTTCCATTGTCCCCAGCTACTGAAGGGCAACTTAACTATGAATTACTTTTCTGTTATTATTAGACTTTTAACATTCTGACTATTTTATTATACAAATTCAGCTGAACAGAGGCATATTATTAAGGGTTTTAAAACAAGGAAAGTCAAGCATCCACACACAATCTAAACCACTGGAATTCAAAATAAACACCCACTTCCATGAGCCAAAACCCCTAGATCAGATTTGATTTTCTGGATCAAAAAGGACCTCTTTTCCTTAAATGCCCCCTCCAAAGGCATCTTGCAGAAGCCAAGATCATGAATAAGACTTCAATCAAACCTTATTGACCTCAAAATCCAGCCCCTGAGGATTCACTCAGAGATTCAGTTCCAGCAGCGTCTGAGCTCAACTGTCATTCCTGCAGGGAATTTTAAGACAACCTCTGGTATCACTGATATTGACACTGCCATGTACTGCTGACATCTCAAGCTGGACAGGTCTAGAACCAGTCTTACCCTCACCCCCTGAAAGCCAATCAATGAATAAACATCGATTAAGCCTCTCCTATGTGCCCAGCACTGTGTTAAGCACTGGACCACCTTTCCCCTCTTGCCTTCTCTAGTTCTGTCAATGGCATAATTAGATTATTGTCATAGTTTAGGTCTCATTGGAACACAAAGAGTCAGTTACAATTGAAATGACTGACCAAATATACCTGCCACTAGGCTAAATGCTGGGCATACAGATAAAAACAGCCTAAAGAATCTCAGCCTCCAAAAGCTTACGTTCTAATGGGAGGAGACAACAATAAGGTGATCTTGAAAGTGGGGCAATGTGGCTGGAGATTTCTCACAATATTGTAGTGACCCAGAACTGAGCAAGATAAGACCAGAGCTGTCCTATTGAATTTCAAGGAGGTTCCAAGGACTGATTCCAGTTTTTTAGTGAGGACAGAATATAGTGATGGCTTGCATGGATATTGCTTGGTTGGAGAGGTTTATATGTTTGGCAATGGGAATGGAAGAGATGGATATACAAAATGTTACTGAAAAAGAACTAGCAAGGCTTGGTTATTCGTTGCATGTAAGTTGGCCAAGGAGAGGGCAGAATTAAAGGTGACTTTCCTTGAAACTTCATTAGGGGTGGTCGTGTTGGTGAAAGTTAGTGGGTAGAGTTATGTAGGGCAAAAAAGAGATAGATGGAAACTGAGAAGACATATTGAGTATGTATAGTGGCTATTGACAGATCATATTTTTTTAAAGGAGAGGGAGCTTAGAGGTTATTATATCATGATATCATAGATCCAGATTTGAGGACCTCAAAGGTGATCTTTTTTAACCATTTCATTTTATAGATGTGAAAACTAAGACCAAGAAAGAGTAAGTGACTTGCCTGGCATCATATGAGAAGTAAAATAATAGCAATAACACCTAGAATTTATATGGCTCTTTAAGGTTCACAAAACTCTTTATAAATACAGTGGTACCTTGGTACTTGTCATTAACTTGTTCCAGAAGGCATGTCGAATACCAAATGAATTCTTCCTATAAGGAATAATACAAATGGAATTAATCTATTCAATGTCCAGAAAACACAGATTTTTATAAGACATTATATGCATTAATGGAATTGTATTTTACTAAATAAACATTAATGATATATAAATATAAATAAAAGCAATAATTAGATTAAATAAAATAATTTTAACTTAATTTTACCTTTACTGAGGGGAGTTCATGGCATATGGGAATGGTGAAGAGGAAAAAATATTATTGTTTGGAAGAGAATTCTCCTTCCATAATATCTGAGGACAACTGCCCTTCAGGAGTTCTTTCTCTTTCTCTTTTCTGTCCCTTATCACATATGAGCCCTGCCTGAGATTTACCAGGTGTGTAAGCTTTGCAAGAATCCTACTCAATGACGTTTGGTTTTGTCTGCCTTTCAAAGTTCCTCTAAAGTGATAAATGGTCTGGTCATAAAACAAATCTACAATTCTGCTTGTTAAAGCTTTATAAGGGGTGATATTTTTCAACAAAGTTTTACTCTTCACCCATTTTGTACACATTTCCTTGATTAATGAAGTGGGGACATCTTCCTTTGTCTTCTCACTCCTGGGCTACTAACTGTTGCTACTTCCTTTGAAGTTCCTGCAGCAACTCAATATTGAGCTCTTCTTCATGCTCCTAAACTAACACATGATCTTTTAAGTTGGAGCCAGCATATGCTTCCTGAAATTCTGACACCAACAAGTTCTAGCAAGCGCATCGAGTGCCAAGTAAACGTTGAATATCTCAACAATTTCTTCTCATCCGAATGTGGTTGAATACCAAATTCTATGAGTTCCAAAACCATCAAGTACTAAGGTTTGACTATATCTCATTTTATCCTCCCAACAATTCTGGGAGGTAGGTGCTATTTTTATCCCAATTTTTTAGATAAGAAAATTGAGGCAGGTTTAAAGTGACTTGACCATGATCACCCAGCTAGCAAATGTCAGTTTAGATTTGAACTCAAGATTTCTTTACTCCAGGTCTAACAGTCTGTTTCACTGTGCCACTAGCAGATGTATATGAGGTTAATAACCAGAATGATAGGGATAGGTGGATGAATCATTCTTCCAAAGTTCTGAGGATTAGTCTGGACACAAGTGGTGAGTTGAAAGCTAGATTGAGTTCCCAATAAGCCTGGGTCACATAGATTCAGTGTTTTTCCACCTTGTCCTTGCAAGAAACTTTAATTAAATTGCTTCCACAGGACTTCCAGTCAACAAAACTACCTGAAAGAGAAGCAGCTTATCTAACTCCCACATACCTAGTCAAGAAAAACCCTCAAGGTTTTCACTTGATAGAAAAATGATCAAGGAACCCAGTGAGAAATGACAGTAGATGATTTTTTTTCACCCCAGAAATTAATTCATAAGAAATCACCCAGAAGCCCTCAGGCAATAGGAAAAGAGACCCACCAGCAAAGATGGGGCAAGGACATCTATGGACTACAAGGTTCGATGTTGAGCTTTAGGGTAGGGGGTGTTGGAAGCCCCATGGAGCATCAGATCAGGATCACCCAGACCCAGGAAATTTAGGTTCCTAACTCTGTCCTAACAGGGCACCAAATCCAGCATTTTGAATCTTACAAATTTAGGCACCTAAACCTAAGAAGTGAAGGTCAGTACAAGAACGCACAGGATCCTATATGAATCCAACCAGGAAAACGCAGAAAAGAATGGAACCTGGCACATAGTATGTGTTGTCTATCTATTCCAATTAGAGTGTGAAATCTTGAGAACAGGAATAGGCTTGCTATTTCCATTTGTATCTTCAGCATTCTCAACTTGACTAACAAGAAATTTTTAATAACAATAAGTTTTAAATTTTAATTAATGATTAATAAGTGCTTAATAATGCTTCCACCCCCCCTTTCATTTTGTAGTAAGCACTTAAATTATGAATGAATGAATGGTGTGTAAGAAAGACAAAACACAATCTCAAAAGACAAACACAATCCAGGAAGGATCACTTCCTCTCCTAGATGGGAAAACACAAGAAGTAGGAAGAAAAGTCCATTGGAAGAAATAAAAGCAACAGGGAATTTGAGTAAATGCCCAAAGTTCCTAAAACCATGAGGAATGGTTTACTTTCTTAGCTCAGCATCATGCAGATCCTAAGCGCCCATGAAACATTCATTGATAATAACAAAAATGGGCCACATTTTAAATAGTAGTATGTCAGATTGTCTACAAGGACTTCCCCTTGCCAAATGAGTCTTCTTGCAGGGACACAAAGAGTCAACAGAGATCCTATGGAAGCCCTTCACAAAGGATAACGTGGGGTGGGAGGGTGAGGAAAGACAGGAATTGGGTGGCTCTCCTTTTAAATGAGGAAATCTGGCCAGCAAATACAAGAAAAGAAGCCAGGAGATGGCAAGCAGACAAGCAAGCTTACAGTGTGCTACAAAGACACTATCTTAGCAGCAGCAGAATAGGTGGCAGCTTTGGTTGGGCAGGAAGAGAGCTAAATGGTTCTCATGGAAACCAGGTGTACCAGTTGCATGGAAAATAGCTGAAGGGAACATTGGAGAAAGCTGAATAATAGTGACAGGTAGATGCTAATTAGCAATCAAAACCTAATTGAGATGAACAGCTGTTTTTCCACTACAGTTTCTAAGAGGGAGACAGAAGTAAGTACGAAGATCATCCAGGATGTGCAATCTGCTTTTTGACATTGGAAAAATATGAGACTATCGCACTGTGCCAAGCCAGCAGGGAGATTAAAGGGGTCTACATACACAGAGCTATGCTGTCAGGCTAAAGAGGGCTGGATAGAGGGAACCAATTAGGTGGTCTATGGGGGTGCTGGAGGCAGATTAAAGGGGACGGGATGGAAACAACAATAGGAAATATATTTAGCCGGATGAAGTTGCATTGACTGACTGGATCACACACAGAGAAGGGCAAACCGATGCCATTACCAGAGCTCTCAACTCCAACTTCAGGTCAAATCGGAAACTTTTTCAAATGCGAGTAACAGAACAGGGTCCCCTGTGTCAACCCTTCACTGTCAAAAAAGTCAGTCCCAGAAAGAGGCACCATGTGTGCTGCCACCACATGGGCCCAAACTCCCCTGTGACAGTTGTCACGTCAAAAGGGGTTCAGGGTTTGAGTGAGTCCTAGAGAGGCTTTTTTAATTCTTCTGTGGTATACTGGGAGGTGCTGCTACCAGCCCTTGCAGGGGTGCCTAATTAGAGTAACAGAAACAGCTGATAGACTGACTTTGGGCTTGGCAAACTGAAGCAGGTGGGACAGACCATTTCACACACTGAAATCTACCTTTGGCTTAAAAAAAACTCCCCACCACGATCTAGTAAAGAAATCACTTTCTGCATTTAAATAGCAATAGCCTCTAGTTACAGAAGCCCAGAAGGAAAAACAAACTCCCAAGGGCTTATTTGGGAATATGTATCTCTAACTTCACTCTTATAGCTCTTCTGGTTTTTGCTTTTATCCATTTGTTTATTATCAAGTAGGTGGAGATAAACAAATACACAGCTTATTTTTGTGTTCCCATTTGTTTCAGCTACATTCACCTTTATTCTCCTGTCACCTTCTCTCCAGACACCATGCCCTGGAGGACTTTACCTTTTCCGCTTTGGAACTCTCACTCTGCCTACCCCCACCTGTCCTGATTTGTGAGTGCTTCATGTGGACCCCCTTTATCAGGCCAACTGCTCCAGCCATGCTTCACTTCACCCCCCCAGTCTCACAGCTACACACCATCTTTTCCTCACTTACCACTCTCATACCCTCCTTACTCACCCCCAGCCATTGCCTTGCCTTCTTCCCATTTCTGAAACCATAATCGGTTCTACGTGGCCATTGCTACTGGAAACAGTGGATCATTTCACTTCTCTGGCTTCACTGACCAGCCTTGTAACTGCAAAATACTCCTCTTGAATTCTGTGTGAACTGGAATGACCTCCAGGAACTGATGCAGAGCGAAAGGAACAGATCCAGGAGAACATTGTACACAGAGACTGATACACTGTGGTAAAATCGAATGTAATGGACTTCTGTACTAGCAGAAATGCAATGACCCAGGATAATTCTGAGGGATTTATGGAAAAGACGCTACCCACATCCAGAGGAAGAACTACAGGAGAGGAAACACAGAAGAACAACTGCCTGATCACATGGGTTGATGCGGACATGATTGGGGATGTAGACTCTAAACGACCACCCCAGTGCAACTATCAATAATATGGAAATAGGTCTTGATTAATGACACAGGAAGAAACCAGTGGAAATGCTCATCAGCTATGGGGGGTGGTGGAGGGGAGAGTCAGAGCATGAATCATGTAACCATGGAAAAAAATTTTTCTAAAAAATAAAATTTAAATAAACAAAATACTCCTCTTGAGCCACCACTGCTTTATACATGTTGTCCCTCTCATCAGAGAGAAAGCTTCTCAAGAACAGGGATTCTTCTTCGTTTTTGTTTTTGCATCCCTAAAGGAAGAAAGGAAGGGAAATTAGGTGCTTACTGTGTGCCAGAAACTGTGCTAAGAGCTGGGAATACAAATACAAACACAAAAAAAGGAATACAGTCCCTGCCCTGCCGTTCAAAGGAGGAAGACAACATACACACCTCACAAAGGGGAGCTGAAAGAGAGATGGGGTGGAGAGGAAGGTGTCCAGCACAAGGGCTGAGATCCAAAGCCAGGAACAGGATCAAGAAAAGAATGAAAGCAGACTAACCTGGGTCTTTTCAGAAAATGGAGGCTCTGGTTGGAACTCACCAGTAGAAGGGAGGTAGGTTTTGTGAAGAGATATTTTAGACAAAGCAGGCTTCAGGGATAGGTAGTCTGTGCTTGGTACAAGAGTAAATGCTTAATAAATTTCATTCATTCAGGTGATTTCTAGACTACAGGTGAGTTATCCTTTGTAATCATCCCTTGTAACTCTTAGCATCAAAATCTCAAATAGCTCTTCAGTTCTCTAAGGCTAATTTTTACAGCTCTCCAAAATACCCAGCTGCTACTACTAATGTAAGCTTTTCTCTCTATCCTCTTTTTCCATTCTTCACTCCTTTCTGAGGGATTCGGAAATGTTAATTACAGGGGATACTATTGGCACTTATGTGTTTTTGTGTGTGTATGTGTGAGTGTGAGTTTTCCCAGCTGTTTCTGATTTACTCGGGTCCTAAATGAGTGAATGACTCTTCTTGTTTAACACCAGGTTGCTAAAAGGAACTAGTCTTCCTTGAACATTTTCGATAACACACAAAACAAAACACACACTAACAAAATAAAAATTACTTTCTTCATAGCTCATCTTGTGGGGTTTGTAAGCAAGAAAGGCACCAATACCAGCTCTCTTGGGTTGATAATTTCAAGGTTGCCAAAGGACTTGACTATGTAGGATGGTTTCACTAAGATACACCTAACACCTCTGGGTGTGCGGTTTGGATAAAAGAAGCAAGAAATCCAAAGTAGATTGAATTTTAAGCCACCAACAACCCCCTAAAGTGGTCATAGCTATCACCATCATAATAACAATAACAAAGCAAGCAAGTATTCAACACTTGGGTGAGGAAACAGTTTGGCCTATGCAGCAAAGTAACCTAATCTTCACATTCCAAGGCAAAGGCTGTATGTGTTTACAGTGTTTTGAGGCTTCAGAAACTGAAATAAGTTCCATATAGACCCAGTATCATGTAATTACAAAGACACTAAATATCAGTTGCAGGAATTCAGAGAAAATACAAATAAGTATTATCTATGTTTTATATAGAGTTTCATCAGAAGTAAATGAATTTCACATTGTATCCTACAAATCCCTTCTATAAAGAGCTCATAATTCCCCCTAAGAACAGGCAGGATTAGAGAAATTATTATTATGACAAATCCTGCAAAGGAGAGAATCACAGTTAACTAGTGTGTTTCCTAAAAGGAATATTTAAACACAGGCAGTTCCCAATTTCAGTACCTTTAAAATTACTAGGTATGTCCTTTACATTTGAACTGCCCATAGGGATGCTTCTCTTCCCCGGTGCAGATACCTGGAATCTCTCTTCCCTCCACTCTCCCCATTCTCTTCCATTGGTTGCCTGTTGAGACCATTGCCTCTCTTTTAAAGCCTGCCTCACTTCACCACTGTGCCAACACAGGATGGGGGTCTGAGACAGAAGTGCTATCTGGGATAGGACTGGTAGTAGCAATAGAAAAGAAAAGCACGAATGGGAGACCCATCTCTACAGCTGGTCTTTCCCTCTCCACCCACTCCCCCAAAACTAATGCTGGTTTTGGTCTAGTCCCTATCCCACCAGCTCTTCATTCCATCCATCAATCAATCAACAGGCATTTATTTAGAATATTTTTCCATGGTTACATGATTCATGTTCTTTCCCTCCCCACTCCCGGAGCCCACGAGCAATTCCACTGGGTTTTACATGTATTATTGTTCAAAACCCATTTCCATATTATTAATATTTGCAATAGAGTTATCTTTTAAAGTCAACATCTCCAATCATAACATGCTATGTACTAGCACTGTGCTAAGTCCTGGGTTACGAACACACGAAGAATACAGTCATCACCCTCAAGGAGTTTACTTTTATCAGTATGGCTAAATTATTGTAGTACTCTGAAAGTATTAATTTTGTCTCTCTTGTTTACAAAGACTTCCCATTAGTACCTATGTGGGACTTTGACTAAATGAAACAAAAAAGGAACAGAAGATCTCTTCACCACTTCTCCGTTTCTCTTTTTATAGGAGAACTTGTGATTTCATTGATATGAGGAAACTTCTCTTTAGAACAGATGAGCACCTATTCTGTAGTTTATTGCAGTAAGAGTTACCTGGGGCACTGAGAGAATAAATTATTCACCCAATGTCACACAGTACGTGTGAGAGGCAATGCCCAAGCTAAGGTCTTCTGACCGGAAATCAGTTCACTCTCTACCATATTACATTACCTCTCCTCTTCCCTCTTAATATCTTAAAAGATCCCTTAGAACACCTAAAAAGGGATTCATGGACATGAACATAAGAGAGAACCTAATTTTAAAAAAAAGTATTTTTTTCAGCAGTGAGAGTCAAGGAAGGAGAAAAATCTTGGGTGGCTGAGAACTCCTTGAAGGCAGGTCTTTGATGGGTTTTTTCCCTTTGTATCCTGGTATTTAACATGGTGCCTAAAGAGGGGTTGATAAATGCTTGTACATTGATTGATTGATTGAAAACAACAGATGATAACCTAAAGAAAGGAATAGCCTAATCCCCCCAAGTCACTAGAAGAAAAGAAAGTGCATAAAAATCAGTCAGAATAAAGACATGTCCCTGGAAGTTTACAGGGACAAAGAATCTTAGCCCTTAACAATTTCTTACTCCCTGGACCTCTGTGCTCATCTCTAATGCCATGCTGGCATCTGTCCTAGCTCCTGCATTGAGCCCTCATCCTAAGCTAAAGGAATTGCTACTAGAGTCTTGAAAGTACATAAGATCCCATTCTCCTGCTCTAGAAAGTGTGGTTGGTACAGGAAGGGGAAATTCCAGGTAAGATTATTGTCAGGATCATGTAGTACTGGCATCCTGAGTTGGAAAACTGATTTCATTTCTCTGATTCATGTAGCACTTAGGTTTGTTGTTGTTTCTTTAACATTATTAGTATAGTAAATATTTAGAGTGCATTATGTGTTAAATTGACTCTTATGGGCTATGCTGGGTCTCTAGCCTCCATGATAACACTAAGGCTGCCCAAAATTGTGTTTCAAATCCCCCCCAAAAAAACAACTTGCAAACACAAATTTGTAATATAACTCATTTCCAAGTTGGGGTTTGTCAATAATTTCAAACTTGTCTTCTGAAGATTTGTTCTGAAGTTAGTTAATGTCACAAGTGGAATGGCTAATATCTGTGGAATTAATCAGAACAGACCTTTAAAACTAGTCACAGCCTGTAAGTACTAGCCACTCATATTGCTGCGTTCCATACTTTGGCTGTGCAAAGTAGCTATTTAAATTTTTCTCCTTGATTTGGCCATTTATCAATGTCAGAATGAAACAAAGAGGATATATTGCTCCCTCACATTTTTTCTCCATTTATTTCTCTTGCCTTGCAAAGATCCCCTTCATAATTTGAAACACTTTATTTAAGATGCTGCTAAATCATCTCCTTAATTTTGATTTTGTCATATTTCGCTATGTAAGAAGACTTAGCTGTCCTCATACTCAGCCTTGAGGAAAAGTTTAAACTAGGGATTAAAAATTTCTAAAGAACAAAATCTTATGAAAATAGATGATCTCAGGAGTACCCAAAGGCAATGTATTGGTCAACAAACATTCATAGTATTTCAGGGCACTGTGCTATGTAACATTCCTGGGGATCTACACTCCCAACCCCTACTTGCATATCAGGTCTCTAAAGTATAGCTGTATCTCCCCTCAGGGTTCTAAGGGTACCTCAAGAGGTTCGATGTATCCTTATAATGCCATATTTTAAGAGCTCTCCCAAGTGTGCTTTATCCTATCATTATTCATTGATATCAGGTAGTCAGCAAGATGAAATTAGCTTTAAAAAGCTGTATTTACTGAGGTTATATAGTAAGAACAGTTCATACAAAGTATGTCTCCAAAAGTTCAACATATTATTCCACTAACAGGAAACAGAGTCCAGGGGAAAGTGGGATCAAGTAAATGTGGCCAAGAGATTACCCAAAAGCTCCAGGAAATCCTTTTGCTACAGTCCTCAAGATATTCCCCTTAGGAGTGAAGCAGCTTTCATGCTGGGCTTTTTTTACAATGTCGAATCTGCTCTTCCCCATCACAGCCAGTCTGTCCTTGGCTCCCAAAGAAAATTTAGCCTTCAGTCATCCCAAGGACGAGGTTGTTTCCAATCAATCAGTCAATCTAAAATTATTTATCAAGCCCTTTCTAGGCACCATGCTAAATACTAGACTATAAAGGGGAAAGAAAAAAAAATACCAGACCCTCCTTCAAGGAGTACTCAACCACCCAGGACTTTTCTCATTCCATAGACAAACAGAAGTCAAGTAACTTGCCAAAGGTCACCCAGCTAGGAAGTTTCTGGGGCTGGATTTCATCTTGGGTCTTCCTGACTCCAAGTTCAGTATATATCATATGTGATTCAGCATGTATCACTGTGCCCCCTAGCTACCTTACTCAAGGCTTTCTCCTCTCTACCTATAAGTGATTTTTTTTTTCCCACAGGGGCTTGGCAAGGAGTTTCCACTAAGTTGACACATATTCAACCTCCTGATTTCAAATTGGTTTTAAATAAGCTCTCAGGGTGGGACAAAGTCGCTCAACGAATGCAGACTTCTAGGGCAGCAGCACTCTAGTCCATCTGATGTTTTTCAGAAGAGACAAGTAAATTGATTAGGGGCTTTTCAAGTTCAATTTAAATGCCATAGCTGACTGCCCTCATTGATTCAATAAAGGGACCCAGTATCCATACACCTGAGCAATCATAATGTATTTCTCTCTTTCAAGATATTGGGGTTCAGCATATTGACAATGACTTTAAGTAGGGTAGGGTGATTTGACTGAGCCAACCAACCCTCACCCTTATGTAAGTACAGAGTAAAGAGAGAAAATATAAATTAAATTAATTAATCAATAATTTATTTACATTTACATATTTTATTTATATCTAGTTTATATTTTATAACTAACATAATTTATAATAATCAATTAACAATACATTGATTAATAATACGGTTAATTTTAAAATTAAAAAACATTTTACAACAGCCCTTGCACTGATGGAGCCTACAGTTAACCTAAAAGGGATACAATAAAGGGGAGAAAAAGCTAAAGATAACTATTCTGCCTTCCTTTGAGCCACATGATGAAACAGATATATGTTACATGTCAGGGACAGTGTTTGCTACAATTGAGATTTCACTTTATTATTCTAAATCTAAACCATGGTGACCACTATTTCGTCTCAATTATTTTACCACTTAGAGTATACAACACAATTTACTGTATTGTATTTTCTACCTGTTTTCTGCATGCTATCTGCATTCCCAAATATAGTGGGAGCTCCTTTTTGTGGTGGTAAAGAATTGGAAAATGAGAGGATGTCCATCAATTGGGGAATGGTTAAACAAATTGTGGAATATGATAGTGATGGAATACTATTGTGTTGTAAGAAATGATGAATAGGATGATTTCAGAAAGAATTGTAAAGACCCACATGAACTGATGTAGAGTGAAATAAGTAGAACCAGGAGATTAGGTCCTCTCCTTTTGAAATTCTTAAAGCACATTTGCTGAACACACCAAAGATTCTCAAAAATCATAGATTCTATTCACTTCTTTATAGATTTTGATTGGGGGTGGAGATGGCAGATAGAAGAGGACTTGGAATATTTTCTGCTTAAAGGATGAATCTCCATTTTAGACAAAGAAACTTAAGATCATAGATTCAAAACTAACAGGGATTTTAGGGGCTATCTAGTCCAACCCCCCTTTTATACAGAAGTTAAAACAGAGGCCCAGAGAGGTTGTGACTTGCCCCAGGTCACATAAGTAGCAATAGAGAACATCAGGATTTGTGCCTGTATCCTAGGAGTTCAGATGTAGCACAGTTCCCATTGCACCATGCTACTTCAAAACAATCCACAGAACAAATATGACTATGTCTACACAACCCAGAAGCAACCAGTTTGATTTTTAAAAAATTGTTCACCCACTTGTTTTTGTATCATATAGATACACACTTAACAGCATTTAATCTTTCACATTGTGGTTGAATTTTGCTGGCAACAAAAGACCATTTTAATCAATTCAGCTAACTATCTAGTTATGTCATCTATACAATTTTACATATTTTCTTCCTTTATTTTTTGAGTGCAGATAAACAAAAGAAAATACATAACTAAAAGCTTAAGCCATTTTTTCAATCTACTTCTGCTCATTTATAATTTCTATCACATTTAGGGAATAGCTTTTTAAAAAAATGTGGACTATTTTTATTTGTAAACAAATTGTGTATCCTATTATAGGGGTTAGGAAGCTAGGTTCTCTGCTTAGTGCTTTCCCACTTCCTTACCCTCTGCTTCCATGGAGCCAATGCCCACCTCTTAATAATCTTTCTCAAGAGCAATCAAATCTTCAGGAGCCTCTGAGAATTTACCTTTCTCCATTACCTGTCCAATGTACCAGTGTAAGAAGGCTTGTTTGGTATATATCATGTCAAACTTATGATCTAACCATGCCCACACTTCTGTGATCCCAATGGTACTACTATAATCATACATCCAGCCTACTGAACACTGACCAGTTTATCATTTGGTGCCACAGTAAGTTGATGCTCACCTTAAATCCATTTGGGCACCAATCCCCAGACTGAATCATAAACCTTGTCTTGAGGATGACAATCATTGCATTACATCTTTGGGGACCATATCCACCTTTATATAATATACAGCAGACCATCTAGTGCTGTGTCATGAGTCACATTTGACCAACTGATTGGCTGGCTCAAATCTCAGTTAACATAAAAATTGAATTCTTGGTCAAAAGTCACCTAATTTGATTTTCACTTTCCTGCTGTCAAGAGTTTGGATGAGTCACTCTGATTTGAAATCATGCAATCATAGAATTTAGACACAGAAAGAACCAAGGTTAAATGACTTCCCAAGGTTAAATAGTTGTTACATAGGCGATCACTGGCCAATTTGAGATTCTTAAGGCCTCTTAAGGACTCTGAATTCATTGCTTCTTATAGATGGCCATTAAGCCCTTCCCCAAGGAAAAACTAGTTCTCTGTTCTCCCGTGCATTTTATAACTTCTCAAGTACAACTTTTCAAATACTTATACCACATTTTAACGAGTTTTTATTGTTTTATTTATTGTGCTTGTTACTTTTATGTAGGATTTTGCACTCCCCATGTAGGTTATATGTATGTTCATATGGATTTGTCTAAATGCAGCTTGTGGGGAGGTTTTGTTTAGATAATATTGGGAATTTTGCCTATCCATCTCCAAGGAAAACTTGTTTGCCTGGAGATGAGAAGGGAAAGGAGGCATAAGACTGGGCATTTGGTTCTTTTCAGAGTGGAGGTATCAGACTAAAATTATGTCTATCTTCCCCCCCTAATTATTGTTAATCTTGGAGGAATTAATTTTTTTTAAATTCTTTAAGTTCAAGCAACTTTCTTAGTTCTTATTCCTTAAAGAGGAAGTTCTCCAAATTTATATCTGAAGGCATGACCACTTTCCACCATATTCTAGGTACATAAAAGGCCATTACAAATGGTGAACAATTGAGATACCTCGGCTCCACCAATATACAAAGTCATTTGAGGGGAAATTCCCCTAAGTTGCTAAGAAATCCAGCTAGAAACCAGAGACATGATGGAGATAGTTTTCTTCCAACATGTCTACTTTCAAAATTTGTTCTTTTTCTTTTTGGGGTTTTTCCCCAGAGAGAGTCTGCAAACATATGTATCTTCTCTTGATGCAGGATGAAAGAAGAACATCTTGTTTCTCCCAAGTTCTCATACCAACTCTACACCATATGCAGGCATGCCATGTCAAGTCATCATTCTCTCCATCACTGAGAAGAGTCTTAAGCAAATTCTCAAGGCTTAAACTCAGTGTTACATTTATATGATACCAATGATACCCCCCATGAATTGAATTAAAGTCACCCCGTAGGCACCTAGAGAATTATCAGGGAGCTCCTCAGATACTGGGAAAATCTGACTCAGTACATTTTAAATATTGATGCCGAGTCAAACATGTTGCCTAATAAAATGAAAATGTAATGAAGAATGCCGGAGAAAAGGATACAAATTCTTTTTATGGAACAAACGAAGTCCTATAAGCAAGAAAATTCTACATCACATACATACTGGAACCAAAAGACAGAATGAATACACATTAGCCACAGAAGTTAGTAAGGCAATGCCTATTTGCCAACATTTCTAAGGTAATTATTGAGATCAAGGAAGATGGGTACAAATTCAATCATTTCACCCTGAAAGAAAAGCTTGCAATTAGCAATAATTTCATCTCTACCATGGAGGTAGTAGACAATTGAGCTAGGTATCTGAATGATTATGATAGGAGAAAAACATATGCTTAAATATAAACATAGAGATATAGTTGAACAGATCTGAATTCAGCAAACTGAATCTTCCTGACTCTAGGCCCAACTCTCTATCCACTTTGCCACTCAGCTGCCCCACTCAAAAAATTATAACTGACTAATAATTATATGAAGGAATGTTCCATAAGTAAGAGAAGGGAAAATCAAAACAAAGCTGAGGTTTCATTTCAAACTCAGCAAATTGGCAAAGATGATAAAAGATGGGAATAGTCGATGTTGGAAGGGTAATGGGAGTATAGGCATATGAGGGCATTGTTGGTAGAGCTGGGAATCAACCATTTTGGAAAGCAATTTGAAATTATGCAGCTAAAGTGACTAAATTCCCTTACACTTTAACCCTGAGATCCCATGAATAGGTTTAAATTCCAAGCAGAACATTGATAAGAAGAAAGTCCCTGCATAAGTCAAAATTAGATCGTATTACTTTTTGTCATAGCCCCCAAAAATGGAAGCAAATTAGATACCCATAATTTGGGGAAAGTCTAAACAAATTGTTGTACAGGAATTTAGTGGAATGTTACTGAGCCATAAGTAATGCTGAATATGACAAATACTGGGAAACATAGAAAGATTTACATGAACTGATGCAGAGTGAAGTAAGCAGAACCAAGGGAACAGTATTCATAATTATTGCAACAATTTAAGAAGAAAGAACTAAAAACAATTGAAAGTGAGCATTGAAGAATTACGACAGGCAGGACCCCAAATTGGAGATGGTACCCACAACACCATCCTATTGCAAAAGAGAGAAGTCCCCTGGCATGGCACAGTGCACAAATTTTCAGACATTTTTGATATGTTGAATTTATTCTGTTTTTCCTTTTTTTAAATTTAAATACATTCTTTAATATGTGAAATGGCTCTCTGGGAGAAGGAAGACAGAATTATTGGAATAAATTCTGATGATGCTAAAGATATCAAAATATACATATTTTTAAATCTTGCATAGGCTTTTATATACCTAAGAAATATAAAGGATTACTGAGAAATTTGAATGCTATCTGCAAATGAAACTTTCAACGATGTTAGAGTTTAGTGATGAGCATTCAATAAATATTTTTTTTCCATTGACTCTGTACTCTATACTAAGAGGGGTAGGTAGGTGTCAGGGTAGATTGCATCAGACCCGGAGTCAGAAAGACCTGCGTTATCTGGCCTCAGACACTTACCAGCTACACACACAGTCAAGAACAAGACATAAATGTCTTTGGAAGGAATGAAATTTTGATCCATTATCTGGATTACTTTTGAAAAGGCAAGAACAAGACATATTAGACAACTCCAAGAGCTTTTTGGGCTAAAACTACCAAAGATCCTGAGTATCCATAAAGCAATTAGAAGTTAGAAGTGGAGACTTCATTGAAATGCTGTCTCATGACATTTTACTGGCAGTTTTTTTAAAAACTGGTTTGGACCTGATTTACAGTCATCATGTGGGCTGAAAACTGGCTGGAGCCCAGGGAAGTAAAACTTTCTGATGTTTGGAATTGTATCCTGTCAAACTGAGTGGCCAAGGGGCTGCCTCAGGGATAAACCTTAGCCCTAACCAACCTTTCTCTTACAAACCTCCTGCCTCCCAAGTAACACCAGGAGACCAAGAGTCAGCTGGGATAGCCCTGGCTCTGCTCATATCTGGCCAAGTCACTGAGCTACACTGCCTGCATTTTTCTACCTGTAGATCTGAACTGTTCCTTCATTGTACACAGACCTATTATATTGCTGGCTGGAAGCTGCTAGAAGGCAGGGATCATTTCTGTCTGGGCTCTTGTTGCAGGTTGCCCTGCAAATGAGGAAGATGGCTTAGATGCTGATGCCACAGGTAAGATAGCCCATTAGAAAGAAAATTGGCTTTGAGGTCAGTGATTATGAGCAAGTTCTACCTTTTACTGGCTACATGATCCTCTCAGTTTCCTCTTTGAAATAGGAATAATATCTGCTCTGCTTCCTTAATAGGGTGGAGAATCAAATGAAATAAGGCATATGAAAATGCTTTGTAAACTTTAATAGTCTGTACAAGTGAAAGTGTTATTGTTCAGTCGTTTCAGTCGTGTCTGATTCTTTGTGAACTCTTTTGGGCTTTTCTTGGCAAAGCTAATGAAATGAATGGAGGGAGGGAGAAAAGTTCAATCATATACCTTAAGAAAACTTGAGTGGAAATTTATTACATGTAATTGGTAAAAATATGCATAAATAAAATTTTAAAAATTTTAAACTACTTTTGAATGACTTAGTAAAAAAGAAAAGCTAATAGAGTGGTTTGCCATTTCTTTCTCCAGCTCATTTTATGGATGAGGAACCTGAGGCAAATAGGGCTAAGTGACTTGCCTAGGGACACAAAGCTAATAAGTGTGTGAGGCTGAATTTGAACTTGGGTTTTCCTGACTCCAGGCCCAATATTCTATCCACTGAGTCCTATAAATGAAAATATAATGCTGCTGTTAAAAGTAGAAGCTACTTGGTTTTTTGTCTTTATATTCCTAACACCCAACACAGTACCTGGGACATGACACTCCTGCTTGAGTCTCTTCCCACTCTAGTCCTCTCCACTTGGCTGGCAAAGTAAACATTTTAAAAGTGCAGGTCTGGATGAAAATATATGTATCACCCAGATGGAATTGCTCGCCACATTCAGGATGGGGAGGGAAGAAGGCAGGGAGACCATTTGGATCATATAACTTCAGAAAACTTATGTGGAAATGTGTTAATACATGTATTTGGTTTAAAAAAAAAGGGCGTTGGGACAATTAAGGGGACTTGGCAAGTCAGACATTAAGATCTAATAGGTAGTAAGACCTTGTTTTATTCCAACTCAACACGTGCAAATTCAGGCATACATAACTGGGGATAAAAAAGACAGAAAAGCATGTAAAATAAAAATTTTAAGTTATGTACTAAAAAAATAAAATAAAAGTGCAGGCCTGCCCATGTCTCTTAGTATTTAATAAATTCCAGTGGCCACTTATTAGGACCAAAAATAAAATCCTCTGTTTGGCTTTTAAAGTCCTTTAAAGCCTGAGGCCTTCCTACCTTTCCAAGCTTCTCTACTTAATTTCCTTCCCTATCCTCTGTGATCCAAGGTTCTACTATGCTGTGTCTCCTGTATGGTGCCATTCCCTAGCTGCTCCCTATAGCTGGAGTGCTTCCTCCCACCCCATTTCTACTCCTGGCTTCCCTTGGCACTTGGCTGATCCACCTTCTGGAATAGGTCTCTTCCAGTCTCCTCTTCCCCTCATCCCTACAAGTTCCTTCTCTCTCATATCACCTCCCTTTGCCCTGTGCTGTATTTGTCTTGTATTATGTAACTGTTTGCAAGTTAATTCTCCCATCAACAATGTGAGCTCTTTGATTGCAAGGACCATTCACTACCCTTAAGTGCTTAGCACATGTTATGTTCCAAAGGGTTCACATTAAAGTCATCAGTGATAATTGTCACAAGCCATGGTTTGTTCTCCTTTGTGCACCTTTGTGCACTATTTAACCCAGATGACCAGTCTTCTACAGTTTCTGTGGCTTCAGAGACCTTCTCTATCTCTAAGCATGCCTTCTGTCATCTCTGGTGGTTCATTGATCTCTTCCCAACTTCTTAAAGGCTTTGCAAGAGCCTTTCTTTCTACCATCTCTCCCTTGGAAATATCATTCATTTCCACGTCTTCCACTATCATGTCTGCACAGATGTGTTCTAAATCTCCATCTCCAGACCTGATCTCTATACCAACCTTAATTGCTGAATGTCTACTGGACATCTGGACCTGGATATCGCACCAGCACCTCAAACTCAACCTGCTCAAAGCCAACCATATCTTCTCCTCCTCAATCTGCTCCTCACTCTGGTGTTGCTATATCTTTTTGTGACAACACCATTTTACTGCCTCCCATGTTTGAAATTATGGGATTATCCCTGATTCTTCTCTTGCTTCCATCTCTAACACCCTGTATCTTCTGTATTCACTTCTTCTTCCCTATTCTCGCTGTGCTGCCTTCATCAAAGCCTTCATTTCCATTCCAACAGACTGTTGTCCCCTAGGGAGTTTGGCCACCATCATTCCTTTTCCCCTCAGATTCATCCTTCATACTGCAGCCAAATGAATTAATTTTTACATAGATTTCTCCTTCTTAAGCATCTCCAAATGATTTCAACTGACTACAAGTTTAAACTTGCCTTTCATTTAAGGCCTTCTACAAAATGACACCACTTTACATTTCCAACCCTACCTCATACTACACCCCACCACATACTTAACACTTCACACAAACTGGATGATTTGCCTTCTAAACTGATCTAGGTGCTAAGCACTGTGCTAAGCTCTAGGCATACCAGTACAAGCAAAAAGAAACAGTCCCTCCCTCAAAGGGCTTAAATTCTAATGGGCACATAGTAAACTCTTTTTTTTTAAACCCTTAACTTCTGTGTATTGGCTCCTAGGTGGAAGAGTGGTAAGGGTGGGCAATGGGGGTCAAGTGACTTGCCCAGGGTCACACAGCTGGGAAGTGTCTGAGGCCGGATTTGAAACTAGGACCTCCCTTCTCTAGGCCTGACTCTCAATCCACTGAGCTACCCAGCTGCCCGCTGGGAAGCCACTTCTTGAAGGCTACTATATAGTGTTGGAGGGGAGGATGGAGCAATGTAGAGGGCTATTCATAAATTAGGTACTTATCCCACCACTTGATAGTTTCATATCTTTATTTATTATTGCATATGATGTGACATGAGATAGCAAAGTGGCATAGTGGATAGAGTGCTAGTCCTGGAGTGAGAAGATTCATCTTCCTGAGTTCAGATCTGGCCTCAGATGCTCACTAGCTGTGTGACCCTGGGCAAAGCACTTTACCTTGTTTGCCTCAGTTTCCTCATCTGCAAAATGAGCTAGAGAAGGAAATGGCAGACCACTCCAGTATCTTTGCCAAGAAAACCCCAATTAGAGTCATGAAGTGTTGGACGTGACTGAAACAATTCAACAATAACACAACGGAACATGGTGTCTTGGCTAGAAAGCTAGTCTTGGAGTCAAGATTAAGTTCAAGTCACACATTGGATGTGTGTCTGTGGGCAAATCACATTATCTCTCGGTGCCCTATCAGGCAACTCTCTAAGACTCCAGGTTGAAGAAAGGAGGCTGACCTGCATGGATAGAGGAAGTTCCTTCCTGGAAGTTACTCTACACAGACGAAATCACAGCTTTAGTCTCATGATATTTTTGCATATGAGGTGCAAAGCTCTACTGTTTCTCAAGGTGCTGTCAGAGTCTTGTAAAAGACTCCCTAGTTATGTCTCTGCTGAGAAGGACCAAGGCTAAGCCAAGATATGGACCAGAGCACCAGGTCAGCAAGAAGAGCTATGCAGAGTTTCAGAACAAAGGCAACATGCAACATGTGAGGAGATCTTAGGGTAAATCAAACTCCTCATTGTGTGCCCAAGCAATTACTTTAAGTAGAATTCTCCTTGGGTTTCAGCGTGGAGATGTGTTCAGTTGCTATTGGGAGTACACTCAATGGGGGAGTTACTGTGCCTACAGTGTGGTCCCCAGTAATAGAATACAGGCCTTGTTCCTAGAACACATGCTGTGTCAGAATCAGTGGCCAGCCAGGGACAAGCAGGCTTTTATGATGGCTTACCTTCATCATGGCAGGAACTACTCTAAGATTTTTTCAGTATTCAGATACAATTCCGATCATTCAATTTATTCCCTGCCATCTCTTCTCTTCTCATTATCTCCCTAACCAGTGGCCCTAACTGACTCCAGTAGGAACTGAAGCGCCAGTTAGCCACTCTTTTTTTCGCCTGTCTCCTTAATCCAGAGCTCTCTACGTTGTGGCAAGAATGTTAGACGTAGGGGTTGCTGAGTGACTCAGATGATAGAGAGTCAGGACTGCAAACTGGAAATCTGGGTTCAAATCTGATCTCGGATGCTTCCTTGCTATTGGACCTGGGCAAGTCACTTAACTGCAATTGCCTAATCTTCACCATTGATGCTTAGAATTATTTCTAAGACTGAAAATGAAGGTTAAAAAGAAAAAGAATGCTAGACTTGCAAATCAAGAAACCTCAGCTCAGACCTCAGCCCTGACACTGAATTATTTGTGTGGCCAAGGCTAAGTCACTGTAATTTGTTGCCTTTATTTCTTCATCTATAAAGTGGGGATACTACTGCCTGCTTCTACAGGATTGTTGAGAAGAAAATGCTTTGTAAATCCTAAGGCATCACTGAAATATGTTATTACTGATGTTATTATATTAAGTCAAACTTTTCAGTGGGAAAATTGATGCAGGAGCCAGATGTTGATAAAAGGGGGAAAAGAGTTTGGCATGACAATTGGCTTGCCTTTGTGATGCTTTTCAGTTGGTATCCACGGGAGACATGAATTCAAGCAAATGCTGTCATTAGTTCCTGCTTCAATTTCAGAAATCAATATTAAGCAGATCTCCCCCAACACCTACTGAATTCAGAACATAATGTTTTCAGACTGAGCTCCAATGCTCTGCTCAGAGTTCCCTGGGAGGGAGCCATTAGTGAGGTGTCCCAAGGCTACTTGAGGACTACTGAGGCAAGTGCTTCCAGGGCTTTTCCCCTTCATTTTCTAAAAGGGCATTTAGTAAACATTTTACAAAGGCTCTTGCTGCTGCTGGGCTTTCTGTCCAGCTGCATCTTATCTACTGGATAAATGCTGCCTCCAGCAGGAATTGTAACTGTGTGTTCAGAAACAGCAGTTCTGTTTTGTTAAAGGAGAGATGATGGCAAGCACAGGAGGCAGAGCCAGGAATGTAAACAGAAATCACAATGGGACAATCCAGTTCCACTGACTTGCTGCTTTGGGTCAAGAACAGTGTTTTTATTGGCTATTATAACATCCCTGGCTGGCCTAGCTAGCCAATAGCAGAGGACCAGGGAAAGGCGCTGGATACCATTTGCTTTCTCCTTTCCCTTCTATTTTCTTGTGATTTAACACAAAAAGAAAGCCTTCTGAGGGTACAAAGTGTGTGCTATTGCTCTGGAGATGTGGGAGAAGCTGAACAGTTTGAATACTCAGAATGCTATTTATTGAATTTCTCACCAACTCATAACTTCCTGGGATAGGGACTAATACAGAGAAATGCTTCAAAAATGTTCCAGTGCAGTTACAACCTTGAGTAAGAACAACCAAACTAGCTTCAAACTGTAACCATCAAAGACTGGTGAACTCCTATTGGTTGTTTTCACCATCCAAAAACAAAGGGATGTCTGGGATGTCTGCACAAGCTTCTTGCACCTCTTTCAGGCTCTTAGAGCAGCTGATGATCATTTATCTTTTTAACTGTATGGTAGGACATTATTTTATTTCCACCAATACATTCCAAGACCCTTTGTGTAAGTTGAAAATCAAATATAACTCTATTATTTAATAAGTATTTCTTATATGAGCACACTAGGGCACTTTATGACTTTTCTTAAGTTTATCAGAGCTATCAGCATCACTACTCTTGTACGTTGGGCCATTATTAATAAACTAAATAGTGTCAACAAAACAAAGAGAAGCACTGCACTGAAGAGAATGGGACATGTTACAAGTGAGCACTCTGGCCAAAGACAATGATAGTTGTAAGGATGGGATTTGTGCAAGAGGGAAGGGACAAAAGGAGCCAGAAGAAGGCAGTTGGTGACAGTTATTGACAGTTGAGAGACTAGAGGGAATGCTGGGAATTTCTCAGAGGAGGAAGGAGGGAAGAGGTCTTCAGACAGAGGACTGAGAGAGAGAAGAGGTGGACATCCCAGCTCAGATCCAGTCCTGAGGCCTTCATGAGGATCTTTCTTTAGAAACTGAAACCCTGATTCCCTGACCAAAGCCATTCCATCGCATCTCACCCATCAAGACTTCAAACATCAAGTGAGATAAGTTTTTGGACTCCATTTTGGGAGCGATCTCTTAGTCTCCTTCTCCCATTACCCAGCCTTGCTGAGAGACCCTTTTTCAGTCAAACCTTACAGTTATAGAAAAGGATAGAAACAGAAGGAGAAGGGGTGGGGGAAGAAGCTTAGGAGTGGGAGCCCCAAAAGGTTCCCACCCAAGTGATGGAACCCATAGAAATAGAGAAGAGGGCACCCCCGAATTCCTCTGCCCTTCACCCCTTTCCCCAATCCCTGAATTGCAAATAATAAAAGCCATTCATCAGTCAGATAGCATTCCAGAGTGCCTGAGAGACAACAAGGGAGAGAGGAACCACATCTTGGTCTGACTGCCTCCATCTTGAAGCTAGGCCCTCTTGCTGTGAAATTAACTGATGGGGGGAGGTTTATATGAACACTGTCCTTATTCAGGATTGGATTGGGGTACCACATACCTTGTCTTATAGGGAAGCCTTGCCCCTAACTCCTGTGGGGTGGCACAACCATCTAGGTCACCCAGTTTCGGGATGACACCCCCTTAAAGTCTCCCAGTGTATATTCAGCCCCAGTGGAGAGCTGGAAGAGAGAGACTCAAAAGCATAGACTCTCTTTCTCTCTCCCTTCTATTAAACATTGATTATTGGCTCTTTTAATTGTTATATAGTGGAGCTAGTGTTTGGCACAAAATAATATTTTTTCACTAATGGTTCTTAGAGTGACTGGGTGAACTTTTGCAAAACTTTGTGCTGCCTGGGAAAATGGTGCAGATTTAGCCCATAATTAAAATTTTTATTTTACATATTTTTCTGCCTTTATTTTTTTCAGTTTCCAGGCAAGATTAACTGAATTCTCGTGCATCAAGTTCCATAAAACAAAGTCCTACTGTATATCCTTTTGTGGGTAAAGTCAAATTTTTTACATTAGTTTAAGGGTTATATATACATCATGAAATCAGATCCCAAGGCTCAGGCCCCCATCCCACTTGCTCCTCCCATTCATCTCTTATGTTTTCTTTAAGATGATATACAAAGCCATTTTGTGACAAGAATTAAATCAGAATGGTAGCTATAAATCAAAGAATTTTCATCAATACATCCAGTGCATGCATTCCCAACCTGTGACCTTCTCTTCCTTGCATCAATCCCCCAAGTGGCAGGCAGGAAAAAAAGTTCCACAAGTTCAATTCCTCATTACTCTCAACTAGGAACAGGGCTTTTTTCCAGGATATTTTCCCTCTGCTAATTCAATATTTGATCAGCTTTGAGTTGAAATAATGCAGGAATCAGAGTAGTCTGCTGATTTCTCCCAAAGATAACAGTAGGCATGGGGCAAGCAGGGTGGCACTTGTCAGGCTATCTCTTCTAGGTGGTCTCAGCCCATTCCTTGGTCTCTTTTCCTCTCTCTACCTCTCTACCTCTCTCTCTCTCTCTCTCTCTCTCTCTCTCTCTCTCTCTCTCTCTCTCTCTCTCTCTGGGGAAATACAAACTTTAGATATGACGTTCCTGTTCTCGTGGGCCTCATAAGATAGCAGAAGGAGGTGATACATTTTGCAGGTAATTCAAATACAAAATAATGCATTAGACAGGTAGTCATACAATTAAATAATATTTATCACTTTAAGGTTTGCAAGCCACTTTACACATATCATCTAATGTGAGCCTTATAACAACCATGAAAGGCAGTAGCTCTTATTATCCCCTTTTGATATACAATGAAGTTGAGTGTGAGAGAGGTTAAATGACACACCCAGGATCAAAAAGCTAGGAAGTGTGTGAGGCTGGATTCAAAGTCAGGTCTTCCTGACACCATGTCCAAAATTCCAATGTGCAATCTAACTGCCTAAAATGAAGTTCACTCAATGTGAGGTCTAGACAGCAAAGATCATCACCAACGAAGGGACCTTGAGAAGAATTTGGGCATTTTGAGTTGGGTCTAAAAGGATGAAAAATGTCAACAGATGAATAAGAAGGAGAGCCTTTCAGGATGAAGGAATTTATATGATCAAAAGAATGGGGATGAAAAATCCAAGGTGTGTTAAGAGGGGAAAAAAAGACAAAGTCAATTTTGCCTAAGCATAGAATATATGGAGGGGAGTAGTTTCAGATAGGGCTGGAAAGGCAAGGTACCAGCCTATTGCAGAAGTACTTAAATTGTTGGCAAAGTGATCTGAACTTTGATCTGCAGGCAATGGGAAATCACTGATGATTTTTGAGCAGTAGAATAAACAGTGCAAATCTGTGCATAAGAGAGATTTGTCAAACAGCAGTGTGAAGGATGGAATGAAATGGGGATAGTAGAAGTGAGAAGACTTTTGAGAAACTACTGCAGTAGTCCAACAAGGTTGAAATGAGGGACTAAACCAATATGGTGGCAGTGACAATAAAGAGGAAGACATGAGTGTGACTGATGGTGTAGAGGTAGAATCAGTTGGACTTGGTAAGTGATAGCATATAAGGAATGAGGGAGTAGGAAGGGTCAAAGGATCACCAGGCAGTTAAAGAACATGATGGATAAGGTGTTGGAATTGGAATCAGGAATACCGAAGTTCAAACCTTGACTCAGATATTCACTAGTTGTATAACTCCATTTGCTTCAGTTTCCTCAAATGAAAAACAGGGACAATAATAATACCTACTTCTGGAGAGTTCTTGTGAGGATAAAATAAAATGACATTTGTAAAATGCTAAGAAAATCTTAAAGTGCTATATAAATGCTTATTGTTATTTTTAATCAATAAATTCTAGTACTCTCTAACTCTTCCAGGATCAAATACAAAATTTTCTGTTTGACAGAACTGTCTAAAAGCCCTTCTGTTTCAAAGCCCTTCACAACCTGGCCCCTTTCCAGTGTTCTTTCTTCTACTTTACTCAAGGCTTTCCCAAGATCCTACTATGAAGTTCGAAGACTTAGACATTTTTATTTTCTCCAACTAGCTTCTCTTATAAATTTCAGAAGTATAGTACCATTTGAGACTTTTTATTTTGATTGTAGATGGAAGAGAGAAGCAGGAGTCTGTTACCATCACTATGTCCTACCCTTTCCTCCCTCCCTCCTTAAGTTTTCCTATAGAGTTAGAAACATATGACAGTAAAGAGGTTTCTTTGTGGACTCTGGGTTTGAGAACTGAGTCCCACTGGGTGCCATCATCCACTGGGAACTCTGAAACTTTACTATAACACATGTGATTGGGTTATTACAAGACAAATACCTGTATCATGGAATATGTAATGTTCTGGCATTAAAATCTTAAAATTTACAACTTAATAACCATATTAAAAATGTCCATTATTGCCTGCCCCCTGTGTATAGCTGTCCTATGTACTCATACTTTGCCTACTTTTGGGACTGGTAGCCCCCTATGAGGTATGATTTATAAATGCTGGGAATGCTGAAAAATAAATATTCTCCCTAGGATTCTCATAAGGTAACCATCAAAGTTTAACTATATCTAGTTTTCCTAACCTGGCCAGGTCCATAATTTCATACTCATTTTTCTGGTTATATTAGTGTGAAAGAGGCACATTCAAGAAAACTATAATCATTTTCTTATTATGTAGGGCTTTTAAAAATTTAGTCAACTATTCTTTTAAATACTTAGTTGATGAAGAGCAATATGACATAGTGGATACAATGCTTGCCTAGAGTTAGTTTAAGGTCATTGAGGAAACAAAGAATAAAAGGTTGTCATTTGCATTGCCTGAAATAGTTTGATTCCCTTCTAGTATTTTCCCTTTCCTATTTCCTAGATCATTGGAAATTATTGTCTCTACCTTCAAAAAAAAAGTCTGTTTTCTGTAGTTGTAGCTTGTTTTGTTTGAAGCAGTCCTCTCCCAAACATCCCCCTCAGATGCAAACACCCCTTATTTCCCTCCCTAGTCCTAACCAGTATGCTGTTTATTTTGTTCTACTTCTACTGCTATAATCTTATTTTACACTATTCTTACCAAGCCCAGCCGATTTGTGTCATGAGTCCTCCCCTTCCCCCTTCATCTCCTATCTCTTTATTTAAATAATATTCTGCTGTGATGTTCCAATTTCAAGAAGTGCTAAATCCCTTCCTCCCCTTTCATTTCTTTTTCTTGGGTATTTCCTTTTGAACATCTAAACTAGTGGTTCCCAAACTTTTTTGGCCTACTGCCCCCTTTCCAGCCCCCCTGGAAATTAATTTTTTTTAAATTTTAATAGGAAAGATAAATGCACCTGTGGCCATCACTGTTTCCCTGGATCGCTGCAGCACCCACCAGGGGGTGGTAGCACCCACTAAATCCATAGTTTGTCTCTTTTTTTCCCTCAGTGATGCTAAGACAAGGTAGGATTCCAAAGTGGCAATAGTATTGCCTTCCTTTTGCAGTGTGTTGCACTGGATCAGCACTTAGGACTTTTGAAATAGTTAGATTTGATTACCTTTCTTAAGTTCCATTTGCCCATTACATTTGCCAAAAGGAATAGTAGGAAGTCATTACTTCTACTAAAAAACAATGTCTTCCCCCTATAGAATTATGCCAGAATTATGAGGCAGTTAGGCAGTATGGTGGGTATAACTTCAAGTCTGGAGTAAGGAAGATCTGAGTTCAAATCCCACTTCAGATACTGTGTGACCCTGGGCAAGTCACTTAAATTCTATTAGTGTCAGTTTTCTCATCTGTAAAATGGAAATAATAAAAGCCCCTAATTCCCAGGGCTGTTGTGAATTGCAAATGAGATAATAATTGTAGAATACTTAGCAGAGTGCTTGGCACAAAGTAAGTGCTATATAAATGTTTGCTATTATTACTGTTGGTTTTGCAGAATCTGATATCCCTGGGTCAAGACATTTTCTTTTGCATTTTTGGCATATCATAGTTTAATCATCCTCTGGCTTTCTCATGATGGATAAGTTAGCATAAGGAGCTCTAAATTCGAGTCTCTTCTTGTCTGCATGATTTTCCCTTTGATTTGGATGTAATGGAGCTTTGAAATTCTTTTCTGGGTGAATTAAGCCTGGAATTCCCTTCTGTTTGCCTCCAATAGATTCTGTTTTTATGAACTTTATCATCTAATTCTAAACACTTTTCTTTTATGGTTTCTTGAAATATGGTATTCACTCCTTTTTGTTTAGGTTTTTTTTTAATTTAGATTTTTTCTTAGATTATTACTCTGAGTTATTTTCAAAGCCAAAGTGTAGAAACCACATGTTTTCTTCCAATTTTTTCCTTTTTGACTTTGAATATTTTTGTTACTTGACTCTACCTTTTGAGTCCTGTCTTCTCTTTCTATTTTTCAAGGCATCTATCACTTTATTACATTTTTCCACCTTTCCAATTTCTCTTTGAACATTCTAATTTTGCTCCCTATCTCTTTCTCCAATTCTCTGATTAAGTTTGTCATCCTCTCTAGGGGTTATAGTTATGGAACTAGCAGAATTATATCTTCTAGAGATTTCTCCTTGAAATCTTTTAACCTATAGTATTTCTTTTTTTGTTTTAGCACCTTTTTCCTTTGCTCTATTCATTTCTTCATCTCTCTGCTGGTTTTTCTCTGTGTGTGGGGGGGTTCTTCTTCTATCTTTATATAATTATTTTATTTTTACTTGATCATTTTTTGCTGTTTTTAATTAGTGAAGGAGAAGTGAGCTTAAATACAACCTATTATTTGGTCTTCTTACTAGAAATTCTGTACCTGGAATTTGAAACACTAAAATATTTAGTCATTTGACCTTTGGTGGTGGTGGACCTCACTGGTGCTGAATCTATCACTAGTCATTCCTTCTTTGGTATGAAGAATTACCTACTCTCTAAGGTCTTATTTCCAAAGGCAGACCTCACTCTGAGAAAGAACTCTTCAAATCCTTACTGCCTTTAATTTGAACTGACTTATTTTGGCAGTGACCATGACAGGAGAATACAGAAAAAAAAAGGAAAGAAGGGCACCTGGAGGACATGGAGATGGAGGAGTCACACTCAGTAGAGATTTGTCCTTCTTCCCAATTTTACCAAGATTCAGACCTGGCCAAGACATTGGTCAGCCATACCAGCTTATTTGGATTCCACACTTTCATATCACAGACAAATACAAGGGAACAACCCTGCATAAATCAGACTGAGTGGCAACTAGACTATATCATCCCCAACCCTAGAGCTGCATTGCCTCTTGTTCAGAATACTAACTTCCAATATAACCGGGATCAACAATGAAAAGCCCCAGCAAAAGCTACTTGAAATAATATATATTAATACAGTTAAGTAATAAATAATACATACTACTAATACCATTTTAAATAATGTATAATGCTAGATTTGCATAATAAATAATACATAAATATGCAATCTTCCTGTGAAGTCGTATGAAATTAGGAATTGTGAAGGAAACTTAACCTATTAACATGCTACGGGAGGATATGCTTGCAAGTGGCTCAGAGGACTTTAATCAATGCAGCAAAGCAATATCTTAGCGGAGAGTAATGCCACGAGTGTATAAATGTATTAGATCTGAATACTTCACGGCTGCTGAAAAGTAAATAGTAATAGGCTTCTTGAGTTTATATTCAATGCAGAGAATCCATTGGCCTAGTGAGGTATAATTGGTTTTTTTTTTTAATCACTAATTTATTGCTGAGCCAAAAACCTCAAGCAAGTTGTCTCCTGACAGCTAAGCTAAGGCAAATAATGGAGGGCTGCTTATTTTCATCTCTTTTAAGATAGGTGTTCTCTTAAAGGATGTGCCATGGTCTGGTAAGGATAGCTTGGTCTGGCCTGGCAGCAGGAATCCAGACAGGAACCATTTTTCCAAAGAACTTGAGTATGGCTTAGTTCGGCAGGAGGAGAACTGAACTTGGTATTATTAAAGTTGGATTTGAATCCTTCCATCATAGATCATAGATTTAGATTTACAATTGGGAGGGAAACCTTGGACCTAATCCCACATCCTTGGGTTCAAAGTTAGGAAGATGAAGCCTTCAGATTCTTCAAGACCAGAATGTTGGTCTTGAAACACGTTATCCCATTTGACTTCTAGTTTTTAATTGAAACTCATCCCTTGCTTCCAATGCGCCCAAATGACCTTTTTGTCACTGAGGTACTTTTTCTCCATGCTCTATCTGTCTTCTAAGGTCCTCTCAGTCTTTCTTGTTCTTTGGTGGCCATTCCTTTTCCAAGAGGCAGGACCTAGATGTGGCCATAATGATTAATTGTCAGTCAAGTCTTTGTCTTTATATCATGCTAATTTGTGCTAATTTGAATGTTTGAGGTGCTCAGGGAGGATTGACACCTCTGGTGAGAGGGTTTGCCAAGCCCTTTTCAGAACTGCCCATCCACCTTTGGTGTCCACCTGTCACCCAACTCTTACCTGTGACTCCAAGAAGCTGCCCTTCTCTGGCAACACTCTATCAGAATTGGGGCTAATGGAGGATAACCAATAGGACTCAAAACTGGCAATGAGTTAGGGGGGGTCTACCCCCAGATAGGTGAAGACTCCCTCCAGTGGAAGACTCCCTCCTTGGAAAAGGAATGGCCACTAAAGAACCAGAAAGACTGAGAGGACCTTAGAAGACAGAAAGAGCATGGAGAAAAAGTACCTCAGTGACAAAAAGGCCATTTGGGCGCATTGGAAGCAAGGGATGAGTTTCAATTAAAAACTAGAAGACAAATGGGATGACATGTTTCGAGACCAGGATTCTTACCAGACTCTGAAGGCTTCATCTTGAACCCAAAGAGGTGGGATTAGGTCCAAGGTTTCTCTCCCAATTGGACGAGAACAATTTATTCCAATGCCATGAAGCAGGTGCTATTGAGGGCTTAGAGCTTAGACATGGAAGACGCCCAAGTCATCTGTGACATCCCAGGCCATTGCCAGTCATCCTAACTTGTGTCTTACCACTGGACTTTGATGACTCTGGAACACAGAGTGAGGCATTGACTTTGTGAAACTCTGCCTTATTTAAATCCAATTAACCCTTTGATGTCATGGGCCCTCTTTGAAAATAAAGGAGGATGGGCAGTGAATCAGTGGATTGAGAACTAGGCCTAGAGACAAGAGGTCCTGGGTTCAAATTTTGTCTCAGATACTTCCTATCTGTGTGATCCTTGGCAAATCACTTAACCCCCATTACCTAGTCTTTACTGCTCTTCTGCCTTGGAACTAATACTTAGTATTGATTCTAAGATGGAAGGTAGGGGTTAAAACAAAGAAAAAAGAGGAATAACAACAATAAACAATTTGAGACACTACATTTGCACTCAAGATTCCATTACATAGCAAATAAATCTCAAATTCAAACTGCTTGAATAACTAATTTTAAAATCATATTTTCTCTATGTCTTCTGATTTTAGATATATGTATGATCCTGATAAAATCACTTAACCTGATGGCTTTCAGTTACTTTATCCATAAAAGAAAGGGTCAAACTGGATGGCCTCTAACATGCCCTTGAGCTACAGGTCTTTAATCCTATGAGTAATTTGTTCAGTCACCCAACTAATAAGTGGCAGAGCTGAGATTTGAACCCAAGACCTCTGAGCCCACTCCAAAAACTCTCTCTACTGTACCACACTGTTTTGGCTACTTAAATAGCTATCCCACCATGGGTGGCTAGCCTCTCTTAGTCCAGGTTTCCTTATCCAAAAAATGGATGGAGCAACCCCTTCCCTGCCTATCTCTAGCATTGCTGCAATAATCAAGTGAGATATTATATTTTAAATCCTTGGTAACCTAAAAGTGCTGAGGAAATGTCAGCTATTATTCTACAATTCTAGGACGCACACAGTAGCATCTAGTACTGTGCTTCTACACAATGGATATTTGATAAATACTCTTCACTGCAAGTAAGTCCACTCTTCTGGTAATAACATTCTTGAAAAATGTGCTTTGGGATCAGTACTTCCAGGAAAAGCATAAAATACTTCAGAGGTGCTCAAAGAGGCTGAGAATATAAATACCTAGGTTACCCCAGGGAGTAAATATAAACTGGTTGAATCTTTCAGGTTGAGTTATAGCTTATCAGCTGTACATTAAACCTTTAAGCCTTTTTTTTCCTTAAGTAAGAATAAATCTAAATTTACTATTCCAGCCTATGTATTTGTTTTCCCTACACTGTCTATAAACCATGTCCAAGGTGAGCATTTATAAGTCTGAGGGAAAAAGCAAAACAAAACAAAACAAAAAATCTAGGCAAACATTTCTGAAAATAAGTGACGACTTTAACAGTTCATGATAAGACAGTCACAACAAAGGAAACGGCATGCATTAAGTGATTTTTCTTGCAAATCCTTTATACATATGTCAGCCTGGGTATTGGCAGAGGGAAAAAGAATAAATCAAAGAGAATATCCACATAAGAAAGGGTTTTTAGGCAAATGCTGTCTTGTGTGCATAAATCAAATAAACAGTGATAAAAAAATACCCAAAGGGACAACATAAGGTTCTCTGGAATTTTACACAATGAGGTATTTAGCAATTACACCACAATTTATATTTACTGGGTCCTTTACAAGTATTTACTCATTAAATCTCACTGTGTTCCTTGTGAGGTAGGTCAATGCCATTAGTCTGATTTTATTGTCCCAATAACTGAAGCCCGGAGTCCTTAGTTAACTTTCTCAAGGTCAAGTTGCAAATCTGTAGTTAGGCAAGGTCTACTCTGCAGAATTCCTGCTCCCTCCTTTTAGCTTGCAGGTCTGGAAGACTTTAGTTCCTTGTGCCTCTTAATTAAGAATACAGGCATTTTAGTTTAAATTTAGTTGAAAAAGCATTTATTAAGTACCTACTGTGTGCCAAGCAATGGGTTAGGGGGCTGAGGGGCTGTAACAGCTCCTGCCCTCAAGGAGTATGTAAGAAATAAGGGAAATGACCTGGACTCTGAATCCAGAAGCCTGAGATGTTCAAGTCCTGGCTCTATCACTTACTGTGTCACTCCCCCCTGAAGTTGATTAACCTCTCTGGGCCTCAGGGGGATGGGGAACTAGAAGAACTCTGAGGTCCCTTCCATGACCTTAGTACATGGGAGACAAATACAAACAGTCTGGGTTTAGAGGGACAGGAAGCGAGGTTCTGTCCTCATTGCCTACAAGTATTGATTTGTTGGTACATCAATTGAACAGGATATGGAAGTGAATGACATGCACACCCTGACATAATTTTAAACTCTATATAAATGTGAACAGCTAGGGCAGATTGGTGGAACTGTGGATAGAGTCTCAGGTCTGATGTCAAGAAAACTCATCTAGCTGATTTCAAATCCAACCTCAAACCCTTACTAGCTATGTGACCCTGGGCAAGTCTCTTACCTTTGTTTGCCTCAGTTTCCTCAAATGTAAAATGAGCTGGAAAAGGAAAGGGAAAACCATTCCAGTATTTTTGCCAAGAAAATCCCAAACGGAATCACAGAGGGCTATACTTGATGGAAACAACTAAACAACAATAAATATGAGCTATATACATGCATGCATAGGCAGCAGAGTACACATTTGGGCTTCAGTGATAGTGAGGTCGTGGAAGATTTTTCTCCTGCTGTTAGACAACGCACACACATATCTCTCACTCTAAGCATTTGGGGGCAGTTATCTGGGTCTCCTGCAGTAGTAGTAGGATCAATCATTCAATTAATCGGGCAGCCAGCATTTATTAAGCAGAGGATTATAAAAGCTAGTGCTGGAAGGAACCTTAACAACCACCTTGTCCAATCCACCCATTTTACTGATGAGGAAATAAAGGCGCAAGAATGTAAGATGTCTTGGCCAAGGTCAGACAGGTAGTAGGTATCAGAAAATTCCTTTGACTCCAGAGTCAATCTTCTTTCTACTGTATTGGGGCTAGTAGCCATAAATTCTTTAATTTGACCTTTTCGGGTGTGTTCAATCCCTCTTGACCTGTTATTTATATTTAACCATTATTGTCAGCCTAGTTCCCCTCAACTCAAGAACTTTCCTTCAGAAATGGAAAAATCTGGAAATGAGTACAGCTGGGCCCATGATTCAGATAAACTGAATTAGATAGATGGAATGTGAGCTGATAGCTCTTACTATTTCTTGCTCTTTATTGATATATGCTGTATGGGAGATACTAGCAACCACCCTGTAACCTTTCATGTGTTTCCCTCAAGTGCCATGATGGCCATATAGGGGAAAGAGATTCCCATGCAAGTTCAATGGCACCACCCTCCAGCATCCTGCTTCAGAATTCTCCCACACTCATTCGACTCTGATGCAGAAATCCTCCCTCAAAAATGTATCACCAGAAGCTGCCAGCCTCCACACTTGTCCTTACTTACTCTCTGCTTTCACAGGGAAATGCACACCTGAAACACCATTTCAGGAAAGAGCGCTGCCTCTCCCTCCCTGCTCAAACACTTGGCACTTCCAGGCCGATTTTCAGTTATCCTTTACCGCATTGTACAGTCTACTTTCCAATATTTGCAAATACCCATGACTGACCCTCTTTTAGGAGAACTAATATATGAACCTATGAAGTTTCAAAACAGATGGATTATGGGGGGGGGAGACTATTCACTTTTTAAAAGAATTTGACAGTTTAATCAGAGAGGTCCCAATTTTCAGGTATAGAATTAAAGTGGGAAAAGACTCTAAAGGCTATCTAGTCCAACTCCATCATTTTGCAGATAGGGAAACTGAGTTATCTAGTGGCCTGACTGGACTCAAACAGATAATTAAATGGCAGGGTTGGGATATGAACCCAGAGTCTCTGATTCTGCATCCCATACTCTTTCCATTCCATGAACACATAACAACATTTGGTGAGCATATTTATACCTGTATTCCCTTTCTTGTTCATCTCATTTGATTTAGAAATATCTTCTTCATTTCCTTCAGACTATCTCCGTGGTGACTTTTCTCATTACTCCCCAAACTCAGAGGTTAAATCAAGTGGAACTTCAAAGTTGATACTTCTTTTAAAATTCAGAATTTTTCCCTACTTCCTGTTGGGGAAAAGGAAGACCTGAAAGGGAACAAATATATATGCTTTGATAGCCCTCAGCAATTATTGCCAATGGCATGGGTCCTGAGTCTTTACTGGGGGAATGAATGCATTCTAAATTGACTCATCTGATTCGTGGCTCAGGGACCATCTAACTTTTCACAGGTCTGAGTTGGAACCTTAAAAAAAATCATCAAATCCAACAAATCTACGTTTTAAATTTCAGTTGTCCCTGACCTAAGACACAAATATTGGATGTCTTGAGGCCTGCCAAAATAGGAGTTTGTTGGGAAAAAACCTGAGAGCTTTGTGGTCAGAATATCCCCCAAAAGCCAATGTGATCTTAGGTCAGTGATGTCACTCAAATAGAAATGGGGGCCACTAATCCATACTTAGTGGCCTTAGATTGATCTAGTTTTTAAATGTAATGTTCTCTGCATTTTATTCTACGATTTAATCCAAGGAATCCCAGTGGCTCACAGGATTAGAGTGGGAAGGAACCCTAAAGGCTATCTAGGACAACTCCCTCATTTTGCAGAGAGGGAAACTGAGCTGTCAAGTGATTTGACTGGAAGTAGGCAGATGGCTAAATGGCAGAGTTGGGATATGAAGCCAGAGCCTCTGAGTTCTCACCCCTGAAGCACCTGATTATAATTCCAAGATGGCCAGTTAGGGACTCTGGGGGCTCTTCCAACATTTAGTTTCTGTGGTTCTGTGAATTTAAAAAAATAAAGCAGAACAATCAAATAACTGATATTATGATGTTTTGCTGTATCTTTATTTATTTTGTTAAATATTTTCCAATGTTTTTTGGACTGTGCTCAGAAGCACATGCTGCCACTTTGACGCCTCCATCTTAAATAACACGAAGGAGAACGTGGGGTCCAGGAGGGAGGGTGGTAATATTCCATTTTACTCAGCTAGCTCATGGAACACTCTTTTCAGTTCTGGACACCACATTTTAAGAAGGGAATTGGTAAAGCTACAGAGCTCCCACAGAAAAAAAATGATGGAGATAGTGAGAAGTCTTTGAAAACATGCCATAGGAGAAAATGAGATGTTTAACTTGAAGAAAAGAAGATTTCTACTAGGATTTGGTAACTGTTGATAAGTATATGAGAACTGGTGTATATATATATGGAAGAAGAATATGCCTTGTTCTATTCAGTCAGAGAAGACAGAGTAATGGTAGAGGCTGAAGAGATACAATATAAGGATAAGGTTCTTAACAACTAGTTCTGTCCAAGAGCAGAATGGAACCAGGCATTAGTGGGCCCAGGCTCCCCCTCACTTGAGGACTTTCAGCACAGGCTGCACTGTCACCTGTGGAGAATGCCATCGATGAGATTCTTCTTTAAGTAGAGATTGGGCTCTGAGGTTTTTACCTAACACTGAGAGCCAGAGATTCTGTGAAGCAAAAATAAAAACGAAAAAATATCCCATAGCAGTGTTTAACCAATCCCAGCAGAAGAGAAATTCTGCCTCACCTCTCTAACATAAGCCTTCACACTACAATTTAAGCCCATTTCCTCTTGCTGTTTCCTAAGTGGATGATGGAGAACAAGCAGTTACTATATTCAATATTTTCTCTCGCTGCAGGCCACTGAAAACTCTCTCTAGAACGGTGGGTTTCAAACATTTTGAGATTAGGGAAAACCCTATGGCATTGCTTTTCATGCCCTCAAATTTTGAGTCATGGTGAGGTGTGAAAGAGAGGCTTGCTGTGATGGATGGCAGATCAGGATGCTCTAGGCCTGGGAAGAGGGGCACAGAGTAATCCTGCCTAGCTCTCACCCCCGTGGCACCTGATTGCAGTTCCAGGGTGGCCATTCAGGGACTCGGAGGACCCTTCCAACAATGGTTTTGTGCTTTAAACATTTTTTAAAGCAGAAGAGTCAGATTCCTGATGTGTGGCCTGAAAAAACAGAAAATGTGAGCCCAGCTTTTGGGTGGTAAGTATTACTAGGAGGGTGGGGGAACCAAAGTTAGCAATAAGCTGTACTCTTCTCAATTTAAGAATGGGTACCAATATGGCAGAGAAGATACATGGCTACAATGTCCTTTCTTTAATGTGTATAATACCATCATAATGGGTGACATCCAAGCCACACATGGTCTACGACATGAAATGGGAGTTATGACATGATGGATGATGTAGAATAGTCATCCACCAATGCAACAACATATATCACCTACTAGAATGAGCCATGTAAATACTTGTATGTTTTCTGAATGGGCCTATTTACTCCAACCTGCCCTCTTTCTGGAAGGTCTAGATTCCTAGTGATAAACCACCACCACACAGTTGTATTCAGTCTTCCTATGGATAGCTGGGTTGAAGGTAAACGCACTTTTATTGATCATGTATTTTCTTCAGTCTACACAATCAGTCACTCATAATGACACGGTTAGATCTTAAACATAAGTTCTTAAAAATAAGGCAAGAGGAATAGTACCATAATTGCTAAGGTATAAAATCAATTAATAAATAATAAGTACTTCATAATATCATATAACCTGAATCATACTCTCTGACCAATGCATTCAATATCTGTGATATTGAAGAGATAAACACTACATAGCTAGGAAGCATATCAGAAAGGAAAACCCATATGCTTAAGTTAACTCAGAAATCTGAAATGAAGTCACACATTATACTTATATTGTCTTCCCCTGGGCTGTGTATTGTGTGGGGCTGCGGTAGGAATTTGCTGATAAATGTTTACAACCGACATTTTTTTTAAGAAATGATACTTTTAAATTTAATCTGCAGTATTAACATTTCTCCATTGCTTTCTTAAATCTATATAATCAACAAATAATAAATCAATCCCTGATTTATAGCCTTTGACAATTCCTAAAATATAAATGTTCACACTGAAAATTTAACAATTATCTAGTAAACCTGGATATGGTCTCAAGTATACATTTCAGGGTTTGCAGATAGGTTGCTAGAATCCCCACACCATATCTACCAGTGTGAAACAAGCTGTAAAATCATAATTCTCTCTCTAGTTTGACTATAGGCTCTGTCCTGGGACCCCTTCTCATCTCTCTTTACACACCCTCTATGATATTATAAGCCACCATAACTTCAATGATCATATCTATATTTACAATTGGGCAGCTAGGTTGCACAGTGGGTAGAGTGCCCAGCCTGGAGTCAGGAAGACTCATTTTTCTGAGTTCAAATCTGACCTCAGTCACATATTAACTGGATAATCTTGGTCAAATCACTTAACCTTGTTTCTTCATCTGTAAAAATAATTTAGAGAAGGAAATAGCAAGCCTCTCTAGAATCTGCCAAGAAAACCCCAATGAGGTCACCAAGAGTTGAACATGATTGAAGACAACAGAACATCATCATACTTGTGGTCCCTAGATCTACAGATCCAGTTCTAGTTTCTTTCTAGAACTTCAGTCTTGCATTACCACTCAATTACTAGATATCTCCAACTGAGCATCTCATAGATATCTCGAACTCAACATGCCTAAAATTGTCTACCAGGTTCATAACAGCAGAGCTATCATGGACTCTTCCTTCTCTCTCAAGACTCCATATCCAGTTGGTTGCCAAATCTTGTTTCTTTCTCCACAACCTCTCATATCTATTCCCTTCTCTCCTCTCTCTCTCACACAGAGCTGATATTTAGGTTTTCAACACCTCTCTTTGAAACTATTATGGAAGCCTCCTAATCAGTCTCTCTGCCAGAAGACTCTTCTCTCTCCATTCTCTTCTCAACATAACTACCACACTAAAGTCTCTAAAGCTTACCTTCCTTCTCAAGAAGCCCATATCGCCTCTAAGATAGAATGGAAACTCCTTTGTTGAGCATTTAAAGCATTTCATGTTTTGGCTCCATCCCACCTTTCTAGATAAATGCTTACTCTTCCTCTACATTCTAATCAAAATTAACTTAATTGCCATTCGTAAATCATAGCTTCCCATTTCCTGGGGCAATGCTTTTGCCTAGATTAGCATTCATATCTAGAATATGTTCCCTCCTCCATTCAGCCTCTTAGATTCCCTTATTGTTGTTGTTCAGTCCTGTCTGACTCTTGGTGACCCCATTTAGGGAAACTGGAGTGATCTGTCACTCCCTTCTCCAGCCCATTTTACATGAGAAAAATGAGACAGAGTTAAATTACCTGACCCAGGTCATGCTGCTAGTAAGTGTCTGAAGCAGATTTGAACCCAAGAAAAGTCTTTTTTTTGTACCATAGGCTCAGTACTCTATCCATTGCATCCCCTAGCTACCCCTTAGATTCCCTAATTGCCTTCAAAGTTCAATTCCTGTATAAGATTGTTCCTGACCGTCCCCCATCACTGCTCTAAGTAATTCTTTAAGACTATAAACTTGACCAAAAAGGTGTTAACAGACACTGAGATAAAGAAATTCTTCATCTGAATGAAATCATAAGCCCTTTCCCTAGTGCTTGGTATATAGCAAATGCTTATTGAGCATTTTGTTGGTTGCCATAGCTAAGCTTGCCCCCAGGTCCCATTTCCTGAAGTGTTCCAAGAAACTTCACGGCAAAACAGAAACACAAATGAAATATGCACTCTACCACATCTCTCTGCCTATCCAAAATGTGCCCAACTATCTCCGTGAACCTTCCTAGATTCCACCATCCTACAGAGATTTCACACTCTTCTAATCTCATAGTACCTGTACATCGTGCCAGGGTTACTCGTTTGGTAATTAACCCTTTTCTACTCTTATACTACCAGGGCTAGACATAGCAGGTTCTGGACCTTTGATGTCTTTGCTATAAGGAACATTTTCTCTGTAACTATTGGGCTTAAAGAGTTTCCTGGAACATTGAGAGATTAAGCCACTTAAGTCTTTCTGATTCCAAGGACTGAACTATCCACTTTGCAACACTGCCTTTCTTGTACCATTATTTTTCATTATTATTTATTCCTCATATTTTTACTTACTTTTTTTGATGAATTAGATCACCATCTAAATCCAGATCATAGAATCACAGATCAAGAGGAAAAAGGGATTTTTGTTTTTATCTAACTCTTTTTTCGTTTTACAGTTGAAGAAACTAAAGGTTGGAGAGAAATAGGTTGTCCAAGGTCAAATAATTGGTATATAATAGAGATATGATTTGAACATAGGTACTGTGGCTACAGGGACAGCTAGGAGGTGGTGCAAAGATATAGTGTTGCGCCTTGAGTCAGGAAGAGGAATCTTCCTGAGTTCAAATCTAGCCTTGGACATTTAATACCTGTGTGACCCTAGGCAAGTCACTTAACCCTATTTGCCTCAGTCTCCTCATCTGTAAAATGAGCTGGAGAAGGAAGTAACAAACAACTTTAGTATCTTTGACAAGAAAACTCTAAATGGAGTCTGGATGAGTGGGAAACATCTAAAAAATGAGTAAACAGTAAATGTGGCTACAAATCCACTGATTTTTTTCTTACTACACCACTTTATACTTTCTTTTATTTCCCACAGTATCTAGAGCATTCTCTGGCATGTAGTATGTAGTCAAAAAACATTAGAGGGTTGATTGCTATCTACTATGCATACTCTTTCTTTAAAAGAACCTCTAGACATGTCTCATGCATTCATTGGTTACCATAGGTCATAATTTTAAAACAAACTAGAAAGAAGTTTGACTAAAACATTAAGAAAACACTCCATTCCACCATCTCTCCAAAAGCCTGAGGGAAACTAAAATTAATGACAACTGCTTTCCATAAATGTACTTATTAGCCCATGGCTTCTCCAAGGTACTGTCTCTATGACATCAAAAACATGCAGTAAGTTTAGCAAAAAAAAAAAAAAATCATTAACTTCAATGAAAAAATTCAAATTGTTGTTCGGATTTGTATAGTCATGGAAATAATCTATTCCTGCTTTTCTGGAATAGCTCTACTTACAGAAAAAGAAAGTGTTAAAAGAAATATTTTAACAAGATTACAAAAAAGAATGTTTTTTTTTTTTAAATCAGATCTCATGTCCCAATTTTTGGCTCAGAAAATGAAGCCATTGTGTAAACAGTATGACCAAAAAAATTTCATTTGATTTTTTAATGTTACTTTTAGGTTTTGTTTTTTTTATTTTTAACATCACTGGCATAAGACTTTATGAGCCAATAAATACAGGTATCCCTTCCACATTGAGACTTTCCCCATCACAGTTGTGATATATTGTGGGTTGGAACAAGGAATTAAATGAGAATTTTGGAGGAGCTTCGCAGAAGCCGATGATGACATATGAAGGTCAACAGACAACACAGAAACATAGTTTAGACACTCAGAAATTCATAAAATATATGTATAGTATTATATAATATAAACATTTTATCTTTTAATATCATAAATGTACACAATTTCTTTTTTAAAGTTAAAATAAACAAAAAGTTAAAGTTTGTGAAAAGAACATTAAAGTCATCAGATTTTTAATAAATAACTTTCATAAAAAGTCAGCAGATAACAAAGATTAGAAATGTAGATATATCTTCAGTAACTCATAAATGCATATAAAGTATGGTAAACACTCCATAAAAGAAAAAAGAAAAAAATTCACATTTCTTTTCTGGTACAAAGAAAGGGTCAAAAAAATTTACACAGATTTTCCAGATCACTAAGGGAGGGGAGGGTGTCATGCCCTGAACCCCTCCATGATCTGGAAGGGATACCTGTATATATAAAGCAGAGTTATTCCATTCTCCTGTGCTTATTTAAAAGAAATTGGCAGAAAGAACTAAAAACAAACTTGACTGGGTATATCCTACAATTTGGGGGCCCAGGTCATTCCCATGTCTGGGATTTGGAGTGTGGAAAAATAGAAAGTTCTTAGTTGCATTATTATTTTTACTACATATTTTTGTCTTTGGTATTATTTTGCTTATTGAGTCTATGAAAGTAAATTTTGGGGGCAGCTAGGTGGCTCAGTGGATAGAGAGCGATGTCTGGATATGGGAGGTTCTGGCTTCAAATATGACCTCATATATTTCCTAGTTGCATGACCCTGGGCAAGTCACTTAATCCCTATTGCCTAGCCCTTGCCTTGGGACCAATACACAGTATCAATTCTAAGATGGAAGGTAAGGGTTGTTTTTTGTTTATTTTGTTTTTTAAGAAAGCTAATGTGGCATATACTTTTCCAGATATATCTGTTTACTTCTGTGATGAAGGAAACATTATTCTAAGGTCATTTGACTAGCACTCAGCAAAATGGATCAAATTGAAAAAGAAAGCAGGTTTAGCTGATGGCTGAGAATTCAGAGCTGATTTTGATTAGGCAAATTTTCAAATCCACTTATTGTTTCGATGACTTATCAGTAACCCCATAAAGAGAAGCCTTGTTGATGGCTGGAAATTAACTCATTCTGGTAACCATAGACAACATGACGCTTCTGCCCCAGTTGGTCAACGTAAAATGCCAGGAGAAGCAGGGGAATCACTAGTGAGTGGCTCTCAGCACCAAGTTACATATAGAAGATGTATGGAAGGACATGGACAAGAAGTTCACAATCTGCAGCAGAAGAGGCAGTGCTCACCTGGTAAGACCAAGAATCCCTTGAAACTCTTCAAGCAACTATCACGGTGACATCATGCAGATGCCATTCATCCTTCGTTTTCAAAGAGTGATATCATGGGATGACTTGTGAGTGCATTGAATTTAAGTGAGACAGAGTTGCCCAAAGCTATCAGACTCCTTCTCTCTTCCAGAGTCATCCAAGTCCAGTGGCCAGACAATAGTCAGGGCAACTGGTGATGTCCTGGGATGCAGTGGATGACCTTGGCATCTTTGATGTCTGATCAAGCTCTAAATGTTCCACAGGACCTACTTCAGCCACATTCTGAGTGGTTGTCATGTAGATACAACCCAAAACACTTAGTCATTTTGGCCAGGGGATCTTCAGTCAATACCATCTCTAGAGGTACTGAAATTGGGTCAGAAATTCATTTGCATTAATGCAATAAAGAAAATTAAAACTTTTCTAGCTTGTGCTAACTTTTCATGGTTTCATATCTGCTTCTGGGGGAAAGGGAAGACATTTAAACCCTACTGATTCATTTCATCATATTCCAATGTAAAGCAGGAATCAGAAACCAACTATCTTTATTGCAATTCATTTCAATCAGTGTTTATTAAGTGCCTACTATGTGAAACCCCCTAGTGAGAGATTTGGGGTCCCATACAAGAGAGGAAAAGTGGTCAGTTGGTAAAGCCCCAACAAGCTTGCAAGTTTCCTTGTCTGCAGTGAGCTGAGATTTTCCCTTTTTATCCTCCCCACTCTGTACAGAGCCACTAGCTACTATACCTCTGGAGGATACTCAGGAGTTTAGGAGACAACTGTTTTCCTCTGGAAGTCTTTTGTGGTCCTCCACTACTTGAGGATCAGGATACAGTCTGTGTAGATGGGATTCGAGCAAGTATAATATATCCTACAGATTCAGAACTCAGAGCTATTTATCTGAACCCCCCCCAACTGATCTCGATTTACTATTACTGGCAAAAATTAACTAATGCTGGGCATCTATATGACAGACCGAGTCATAGGTATATGTTTAAGGCCATTGTGGTATAGTGGATTAAACATTGAACCTGAACTCAAGAAAACCTAAATTCAAATCCCACCTCAAATTGCTAGCTATGTGAATGACAAGGGTAAGTGCTTTTTTTTTTCTCAGCCTCAGTTTTCTCACCTATAAACATTTATATTTCCATCAGGGTTACTGTGAAGATCAAATGAGGCAATGTATGCAAAATGCTTTGCAAACACTGAAGTAATAAATTATTATTAATTCTTTTTAAAAATGTTTTTTATTCTTCTAGCTCTGAAATCCTATGAATTGCTTTACTAATATTATAAATATGACAAAAGTTAACAAAATTAATGAAACTAGGACAAAAAGGAAATTGGTTTACCTAAAGAAAACTCACAGTATTAAATGTCTCTGATAATCATCTGACATCTAAAACATATAGATAACTAACAGATAGTTATAATACCAAAAGCCATTCTCCCATAAATTAGTAATCAAAGGATATAAATAACTTTCTCCAAAGAATAATATAAATTATTAACAACCATATAAAATGATATAAATCACTAATAAGAGAAATTCCAATAAAAACAACATTAAGGTTTTACTTCACCTCTAGCAAACTGGTAAAGATGACAGAAGATGGTAATAATCAAGGTTGGAAGAGTTGTGTAATGACAGGTACACTAATACATAGTTGGTGAAGTTGTGAATTGGTTCAACCATTCTAAATAAATTTAGAATTAGGCAAATAAAGTAACTAAAAGTTCTATACCCTTTGAACCAGATTCCATTTTTAGGTGTAAACCTCAAAAAAAAAAAAGATCAATGACAAAAAGAAAAGATAATCATACACGAAAATCATCTTTTTCTTGAAAGTTCATGTAGCAACACTTTTTTGTGATAGCAGAGAACTGAAAACAAAGCCCATATTTAGACAAATTGTGGTGTGTGAATATAATAGAATATTAGTCTGATGTAAGAAACAATGAACATGAAGAATACAGAGAGGAATGGGAATTGATGCAAAATAAAGTAAGAAAAATCAAGAAAATAATATATACAATGACTTCAACAATAAAAGAGAAAGAATGATAACAATGGAGTAACTAAATTAGAATGCTACAAATTCAGAATGACCATGCTTGATTCCAAAGAAGGATAGGAGATGTCGTTTCTCCTTATTCCTTTGCATCTTAGAATCAATACTGTATATTGGTTCCAAGACAGAACAGTGGTAAGGACTAGGCAATAGGGGTTAAGTGACTTGCTCAAGATCCCACAGCTAGGAAGTGACTGAGGGCAGAATTGAGTCCAGGACCTCCCATCTCCAGATATGGCTCTCTGTCCACCCCCAACAGCAGCCCCAAACACTAGGCTATTTTGATACATTATTTAGGTGAGTGGAACATTTTTTTCTGCCTTTCTTCACACTTTATGGTATTGGGAAGCTTTCTATGAACACTGGAGGAAATGCAATAGGAAATATACATAATGGAAAAACAAAAGTTATGAATAAAATTTATTTTCAAAATAGAGGAAACCAAGGCAAGACACTGGATTCAAAAGTGTTAAGGGATTGCTTGGCGGGGTGGTGGAAAATATTGTGATCCAGAAAGAATATCTATTCATAAAGATCTATCCAGAGCGAGTGTTAAGTAAGGATAAAGGGAGCAATAAGAGAATTGTGTTGTTGGGCAGTCATTTTTTCAGTCCCACTCTTTGTGATCCCAATGGGGGCTTTCTAGGCAAAGATACTAGAGTTGTTTTCCAATTTCTTCTCTAACACATTTGACATATAAGAAAACTGTGTTAAGTGACTTGCTTAGGGTCACCTAGCTAATAAGTGTCTAAATCCAGATTTGAACTCAGGAAGATTAATCTCCCTGTCGCTATTTACTGAACCACCTAGATGTCCTCAAGAAACCAATTCAGGGATTCATTAGTCACAATGGGAACTAGAGTGCCAGTGAGCACTTCTTATTTGCAAACAACACTCCACCTTTTACTGCCCATCCTCTCTACTAGCCCTGGTTCTGGGGCTTGAGATCAAAGGCTGAAAATTTTTTGTAGTCTTTCCATCAGAAATCTTTTTTTTTTTTTTTTAAATTCTTGTATAAGAGATCATTCCCTCATTGACATAGGCACTGAAATTTTCTTAGGCATGTTAAGAAGTTAGAAACTGCATCTGAAGTGTTCCCACTCACCTCCTGCACTCTTTCCAACATAGGCTATCCAAGACTTTCCACCTACCAAGCCCACCTTTTAGCTCACAATTACTTAGATCAGTGGTATCAGACTCAAACAGAAATGGGGGTCTCAAATCTTATGTATATAAGGATCCCTAAGTCATATATTGGTAGTTCTTTACTGTGAGATTTCTGCTATTTTTCTCATTTTCCTCATCTGTAGAATGAAAATAATAATAGCATCTATATCACAAGATTGGTATGGGAATCAATTGAGATGATAATTGTAAACAGTTTAGAACAGTGTCTGGTCATGTAGGAAATGCTCTCTAAAAGTTAGCTATTAAACCTCTTTATTTTGGTATCTGGCACATAGTAGGTTTTTTTTAACCCTTACCTTCCATCTTAGAATCAATACTGTATATTAATTCCAAGACAGAAATGCAGTAAGGACCAGACAATTGGGAATAAGTGATTTGCTCAGGGTCACATAGTTAGGAAGTGTCTGAGAATAGATTTGAACCCACGACGTCCCCTTTCTAGGTCTGGCCATAGTAGGTTCTGTTATGATGATAATAACAGATAATTTGGAGAAGCAGATAAATGTATCTGGGCCAAGTAAAGCTTCAAGTCAAGAGCCACAGATTGACAGGCTTCAGTGAAGAAAGGAGGGGGCTAAACACTCCTGGATTTCAAACCCCTCCCCCCTAAACAGTTGCTGGTTTCAGTTGGTAATGAAGACAGGAATGAGATTCTTCTGGTAAGTTTCTGTTATGGCTGAAACCCCAATGATGTTCCTTTTCTTTAATTTATATTCCTCACAGGTCAGTTAGATGAGTATATAGAAGCTAACTATCTAACTGTCGAGGACAGAGAAGATCTTCTTAAACTGGCAGCAGACAGGATTCAAATTAGATGTCCAGACTGAGTTGTGAGTATCCCCCCAAATAATTACCAGGCACAGATTTGAAGATAAAGGTTATATTAAGTAATAACAAGGAAAAGTAGAGAGGTTAATGAAGGTATTTGAATAAGGAAAGGTGATCCTGAACTATTAAAATTGAAGCTGCCCTTCTCCCTCACCGGAGGGGTGAAGGCACCTAACTGAACTTGTTAGATAATTTATATATCTAATCACTAAATCACTAGGTAATTATATATTGATATTAATGAAGAATAATATTAACAGGTTAACCCTATGAGTAGAAACCACTAGCTTATGCTACAATGGCCACCTCAGGTGAACCCCCAAGTCTGGAGTAGTAAGCAGTGTGTCTGCTCACTTCAACCTCCACAAAGTAACTGTCCCAAACCCTTCTCAACTGCCCCCTCACCCAAAGTTCTCCAGGGGGGTCCCCTGGAATTCTGAGCGAGGCTATCCCTGTACCTTTGCAGGGATTCCATGCTTTGCATCTCCACACAACAGTTCTTAATAAGTTCTTGTTGACCTGACTGATTTACACTTAATTCATATTCACAAACTGACTTACCAAAAAGTAGCATTTTTTTCTCCAAGAATAGGTGCCACTAGCTGCCAGCTGCCACTCATTTTATAAAATGTTCATTAATATGGTTGGTATTTGATATCATTTTTTTAAATGGGGGGAAATGAGGACAGGGGTATTTGGATCATTTGGACTTGAAATGGACCAAGGATTTGAAAATGGTTGGGAATATGAGAACTAAGCATAATTATTAAAGTATTACTTGACAAGTCCTCCTTGCTTTTGCCTTCTACAATTACTAATAACATTTCATCACCAGATATTTGACCACCAGGTAATGCTTTTTCTCAGCCCCATTAGACCTCTAAGGACCACTTGCTGAGGCAGAAAAGGCCTTAGTGAAGGAATAGCTAATGAAGCCAGAGTTCCTTGAAGATCTCCTAGTAATATTTAGGAAATGGCTTAGAGGGGCAGAAAGTCACTGAACTATCAAGGCAATTGACAGTTTTACTTCTTTATAAAGCCTTTCGTACACTACGAATGCTTAATCTTTTGTAGTTTCCTGTGAGAAGGTTGCCCTCAGAGTCATGAATACCTGAGTTCTAGTCTAGGCTTTGACACAACCCGGCTGAGTAAGCAAGGACAAGCCACTTAATCTCTTCAGCACCCTGAGGAGTTCTCTAAGACTTTAAGTGAAAGATGAGTTAAATCTGCATCTGTGGGGAAAGTGCATCACACCATTGAAATCCGGGACCTCTTAAAACAAAAGGAAAAATGGTGATTTGAAAAAACAGTTCAAGAAGCAAATACTAAATAATTAATAGTGATTTTTTAAAAAAATGATGCCTGCCTTTGGTCCTCATGAAACTCTCTCTCCTTATTTTGAGTACATCCTAATAGGTTTTGAGGCCAAAAGGCCGGCAAGAGAACACTTTTGAATTGGCACTACCGCTGTCCTTGCACATATCAGTTTTTCCAGACAAATGTCAATTTACAAAGAAAAAGAAAAAAAAAAGTTATGTTAGAATAGGCCTTGGGACACATTTTTTTCTAAGGAAAATATTTTTTAAAATCACAAAGAACATAGTAAATCCAGTTTTTATGAAGTTTATGAAATGGCTTCTAGGTTTTACCAGCCTAACATTTGTCCCTTTGGTTTTCTTGTACTGCGTATCTATTTTTAAGAAATGTTTACCCCTAATGGGGCAGCAGTACCTCTCCGGGTGCAACTAGGTTGGGTTAGCACGGCCTTGCACTTTTGCTCTATTGTTCATTTGGGCTGAAGTCCTACAGTGGGGCAACATTATTGAACTTCTTTCTGCTTAGGTCTCTAGTTTCTATAGCTCTTCTATTACCATGTGGTAAGGCACCCTATAGGCACAATAAATAAATAATACAACACTGAAGCTATAACAAATCACAAAATACATTATTAAAAAATTAAGAAATAAATATCTCCCTCTTACTTAAATAGAGATTGATTTTATAATGCGGAATGCTGAGGAGAGCTGCTTGGAGATATATTAAGGCCTGGGGACAGGGAGAATACACTGTAATGGGCATTTTGCTCCCTCAGATGAGAGGCGGGGAGAAAAAAAACCCTCAGAGTGAATGGATGTGTTTGTGGAATGGAAGCTGATATCCTCTGTCTGTTCACAAGCCAGGTATAATGATACACTACTGACTTCATCATGTTTGGCTAGAAAAAACCTGCAGGGCACATCTGTCTTTTCTAACCAGAAACCAGTGAGCCTGGCTGGGGCTGGGGCTGATGGATGCAAATGCTTGTGTTCTATGAAGAAGCAGAGTAAACAACATTTCCTTCCTTCATCCCCGAATGACCATAGGAACTTCCCAAAAGATGCTCCCAAACCAGAATGCTGCAGATTCTCTCTTTGAGCTGTTGGATGACCAGAGGAGATCTTAGGGTCATTAATTCAGAGTTGGAAGAGACCTAAAAAGCCATCTAGTCCAGCCCTTTCATTGTGCACGTGAGAAAACTGAGCATCATAGAGGTCTAGTGACTTATCCAAGCCAAAGGTAAAGTGGGAGAGCTGGGATTTGAACTTTGAGTTCAAATTCAGTGGTTCCATGCTAGTATTTGTATAGAAAAGGTGAAGTCTTTTCCTCTGCACACATTTTCAGGAAGTCAAGAATCTGTTGTTTCTTTGCATGCATATTGAGAAGATTTACCAGAAGAAATTTCATATGGGTAGAAGAGAGAAAACAGGGTTGACCTCTTCACCTCCACTTAGCCATGACCTATATGAGGTCCCTAGACGTTCTGGGGTTGAGAAAATAATTCAGGCTCCATGGGGCCATTTTGATCCTGGGCTCAGCAGGAGTGCAAGCAATATTGCCCATGGAGGGAGAACTGACCAAAAATCCCACTGCCCCTTTCCTTACTTCAGTGTCAGGTGGCAAGAGATTAAATTGGTGCCAAAAGGATGCAGACAATTCATTTTCTGTGTCTTGTTTTTCTTTGCAAATAGCCAGTGACTAAATGTTCCCATCTTCTCTCATAGTAAGATCTTAAGCCTGATGGAAGTTCTCTCTGCCTCTATGGGTCTCTCCCTGACAGAGAGAGAGAAAGAGATACAGAGAGATAGACAGAGACTCTGTGTGTGTATGTGTGTGTGTGTGTGTGTGTGTGTGTGTGTGTGTGTTAACAATTAAAAGAGCCAGTAACCGATGTTTGATAGAAGGGAGATGGAGAAAGTCTATGTCTGCCTCCTCCCTCTTCCCAGTCCTCCATCTAAACACCTCTCCTCTCCTCTCTTCCTCAGAGAAATTCCCAGAAACCTCTGCTGGTCTCAACTGTCAGCAACTGTCCACAACTGCCTTCTTCTCCCTTTGGTTCCCTCTCCTCTGCACAAAAACCCATCGTTACAGTGAAAGAGAGAGAGAGAGAGAGAGAGAGAGAGAGAGA
>NC_058130.1:355577412-355584477 GCF_016433145.1 Gracilinanus agilis | reverse complement strand
AGAGACAGAGACAGAGACAGAGACAGAGACAGAGACAGAGACAGAGAGAGAGAGACTTGGGGACAGACAGAGAGAGAAGCAGAAAGAGACAGAGAGCTTAGATTTATCTAAAATAGATGTATGTAATTTTTAAATTATTAAAAATGGAATGCCTCAGTTTGGGAATGAGATAATGAATGAGTACTTTTAGCTTCCAGGATTGCAGGACTGCCTTTCTTTATGAAGTTGGCTTTGTCCGTGTTTTCCTTATGTGTATTCTTATGACCTTTTCATATGTCTCCTTGGCTTTCCCTACCAGACAAGCAGGATTCATTGGCACTTTAGTGAGTTGTTCTGCCCTGGGGTAGTCAGCATTATGCCTAGGACCCAGCAGGGGAGCCAGTGCAGCTGAGTTTCAGGATCTCTGCCATCCAAGCAGGGATGAGGGAAGGGGAAGTAGAGGGAATAAGGGTGACCCTGATTGTCCAGAATACTGAAGAGGAAGAAGGGCTGTCACTGGCTGATACTAGGTTAACCTAGGTTCTCCAACTTTACACTTTTAGGTGGTATAGAAGATAATTCACAGAATGAAAGCAAGATCCAAGATTCACAGAATGAAAGCAAGATCTAATTTCCCTGGTAAATCTATTAAATGCAGGAGAGGCGGAGAAGAGAGAGTTTGTATACTTGTGCACCTCTCTCTAGATTTTGGGTATTCTGGAGCAGTGCCCCAGACAGCCTCCAGAGTTCCAAGGGTCAGAGCTGTGTTTATGTTGAAATAGCCCTTCCCTGTGCATACATTTCTAAAGAAGTGCTTGTTTACAAATTCTCCTACAAGCCACCAGTAATGTGTTTAGGAGCTCAGATATACAGAAATAATGTTTTCTGTTTCCTTGATTCTAAGATTAGTCAATCAATCAACAGATATTTATTAAGTACTCACCATGTGTCAGTCACTGGGCTAGGCACTGGTTATACAAATTAGGAACTAAGACAGTACCCTGTAGTGAGCATTCCAATTTGCCTTATGCTATTTTCAATTAAAAAAACCCCTTTTTTTAAAAACCCTTATCTTCTGTCTTAGAATCAATACTATGTATTGGTGCCAAGGTAGAAGAATGGTAAGGGCTAGGCAATGGGGATTAAGTGACTTGCCCAGGGTCACAAAGCTAGGAAATGTCTGAGACCAGATTTGAATCCAGAAATTCTCATCTCCAGGCCTGACACTCTACCCACTGAGCTACCTAGTTATCCCCAATTAAAACTTTTAAACAGAAAATTTATCAGAGAGTTATTTTCTTTTTTAAACCCTTACCTTCTGTCTTAGAATAATACTAAATGTCAGATCCAAAGCAGAAGAGTGGTAATGGCTAGGAAATTAGGGCTAAATTGCCCAGAGTCACATAGCTGGGAAGTGTCTGAGGCCTGATTTAAACCAAGGACCTTCTGACTCCAGGTCTGACTCTATCCACTGAGTGACCTAAATGTCCTTAGCAGAGGTTTTAAGCACAATTTTAAGGTGGTTTAATCAGAGGAACCTGTTCTTCCAGGTCCTCAGTGCTATCCAGCCTCCAACCAAAGGCAGCTTTCTGAGTCCTTGATTGTGTAAGACTTCCACTCCATGAATTCCTTTTCTCTCTAAGTCTTGTAGCAGCCTAGAAATCCTCTAAGATGTCTATGCTCCAAACAAAGGACATTGCTCTAACTTCTTTCTCAAAAGTAACATGTTCTTGGCACAAGTAGATGTTTAATAAATCCTTGTTGATTGACTGGATAAGGAAGAAAGCTAACAAGCATTAATGGAGAGCCTACTGCAGGCCAGGTACTGTGCTAAGTCCCTTACAAATATTATTTCATTTGATTCTCATAATAATTCTGTGAAGTAAGTGCAATTATTATCACCATTTTAGAGTCGAGGAGACTGAGATAGATAGAAGTCAAGTGACTTGCCCAGGGTCACACAGCTAAGAAATATCTGAGGTCAGATTTAAATTCAGGTCTTCCTGACCCCAGGCCCAGGTATCTATTCACTCCATCACCTAGCTGTCACTAAGTTTAACAAAAATAGTTTTGAACTACAAATATGGTCAATTAAGAAGGGTTCATTTATTGAAAGCATTAGGAAGCCTGTTTAATAATAGCAGACAGAAGAGATCTTTTTGGTTGCTACAAACCCAATATTCATTTTGCAGACTGACACAAGACAAATTTATCAATTCCACTAAAATTTCAATTTATATTAAAAGAACATTTGCAATAGACTATTCGCCTTCCTTTTCTCCAATGCACAGGAATTACACCTTCAAAGTATAACTGAAAATTTGGAATTTTCAGCTGCCCAGTTTGTATTTAGAAGCATACTTCTGTGATCAATTGTTAACATGTTAACAAAACTGACTGAAAGACATCAGTTAGTCAGCTCAATTCTCCCTTGGTGCCTAAGGATTGTCTGTTGCTGGGTGCAGAAAGAAGAGCTACCTCAGACCTACCAGGTGTGAGAGAGCATGTCAGGGATCTCTGCCCTTGATCCTGCCTCCTCGGCAGTAGGGAAGCTTGCCTACCAGTGAAGGAATCTGTTCTCCCAGGTTCCCAGGGAACAGAGAGTATACATACCGACATAACAAACACACTGACCATGAAAGTTATTTATATTTATAAATAAATATATGAACAAATCAATTAATACACACCATATCATGATTATTTCTAAATTCTTCAAGACTTAAAGGATCTCTGGTATTATCAATGTGGATATTCCATTTCAATGCAAGTTGAAACCTCTCTTTTTAAGAGAGGGCTGTGCTTTGGGAGCTCACAGAGCTAGAAGAATATTTGGCTTCTTTTATTTGGTTTGCCCAACATCTCACAAGTGGCATGTAGAACTGGTAAGAGTTGAATCCAACACCTCTGACTCCAAATCTCATCCCCTTTCCAAAGGGCCATACATCCTCTACAAAGAGGGCCATGGAAGCAAAAAGCAATTTGTGTTTCCCAAGACCAACCTGCTGCTAAGTTTTTACATATATAACCAGGCTAATCCCTAAATAACAAAGTCTGCCTCTGGGCCCATATGTTTTCAAAACAATAATCTACAAACAAGTCATTTTAAGTTCTCTTTGTTAGTAGCCTTCCATCCCTGGATGTTCCTTTTCTTTGAGGCCTTTTCTTAGGCCTAATCCAGGTCACTGTCTAATGAGAGGCCCCCACCATGCTCACTTCACTTCTGATTTGACTCATTCTTTTTTTAAAACCCTTATCTTCTGTTTTAGAATCAATACTATGTATTGGTTTCAAGGCAAAAGAGGGTAAGGGCTAGGCAATGGGATTAATTGACTTTCTCAGGGTCATACAGCTAGAAAGTGTCCGAGGCCATATTTGAACCCAGAACCTCCCATCTCCAGGTCTGGCTCTCAATCCATTGAACTACCTACCTTCCCTGATTTGACTCATTCTTGAGAATTAATTCACCTCCTCAAAAGCAACTCCCCACCCCCCACAGGTACCTTCTTCCACTCTCCATCTCTTCTTTATCTTCAGTCTTTCCCCACCATTAGCATGCAAGGACTTTCTGACTGTCTAACAGTGCTTGGCACCCTGTATGCTCTTCAAAATGTTCTGTCTACTCAACCAAATTATAAAATCCACCAACAATCTTCAGTTCTTTTGTGTTGGCCTCTGGGACTTTCAGATAAACCAGTAAGTAAATTGCAGCAGAAGGCTGAAGGCTGAAGATTATTCTGCAGTCACCCCAAGAGCTGACCCAAATGTAGACCATCTAGAGCTATCATTGTCCCTTAGTCAGGAACAAAGAAAGATCATCTTACCTGACCACACTCAGAGATGATGTAGATGTTTGGGAAGAGGTGGTCAAGTTAATTCACTTCTCTATGCCTCAGTCTCTTTGTCTGTAAAATGAGGGAGTTGAACAAGATGATCTCTGATTCTTTCTACTTTTAAATCTCTGGTTCTATCAGTTCCTGAAGGACAAACTAAATAATTATAGACTATAAAAATTTCAAGTTAGAAGGGATCATAGAGATCATCTAATTCAAACTTTTAATTTACTGTTAGCAATAACAGTAACCATTTATATAGCACCTACAATGTACCAACCATTTTACAAATATTATCTCATTTGATCCTCACAGCAATGCTGGGGGCTAGGTGCCATTATCATCCCCATTTTACACAGGAGGAAACTCAGACAAACAGAGTTTAAGTAACTGGTCCAAGGTCACAGAGTCAGTAGGTATCTGAGGCTGTATTTAACTCCCAGGGTTCTGGGAGATAGGTGCTATTAGTATTCACATTTTACAGATAAGGAATCTGAAGCCAATAGAGCATAAATGACTGGACCCAGGTCACACAGACAGTGTCTGAGATTATATTCAAACTCATATCTTCCTGACTCCAGGCCCAGTATTCTACTTACTGTGCCACCTAGATGTCTAGCTAGATGAGAACACGTTTCGAGTCAAGAAATAAAAGGGACTACTTTGAGGTCACACAGAGAGGAAGGGGGAGAGCATGGTTAAGACTTTAACTTTAGGCTTCAAATCTAGCAGGAAATGAGTTGTGTAGGATAACATAGCAAGTTAACAGCTAGGATTGTTACAGGATCGCAGAAATTCAGAATTAGAACAAGTCTGGGTGGCTACCAAGTTCAACACATTCTTGAAAAGAATACCCCCCTCCAATATACTTTTAAAATACCCATTTATTCAAAGATTTCCAATGAGGGACCAGCCATTTATTTCTTTGTTTTTTTTTAATCTTCGCCTTCTGGCTTAGAATAAATATTGTGTTTTAGTTTCAAGGCAGAAGAACAGTAAGGGTTAGGCAATGGGGGTTAAGTGACTTACATAGGGTCACACAGGCAGGAAGCATCTGAGGTCAGATTTGAACCAAGACTTCTTGTCTATAGGCCTGGTTTTCAATCTGTTAAGCCACCCAGCTGCCCCAAATTCTCCATTTCTTAAGGTAGCTCATTGCCCTTTTGAATAATTTTAGTGGTTTTTAAAATCCCACCTACATAGATCTCTTTGTGCCTTTTTTCCTTTGCCCTTTCCCCTCTAACCCCCATTGCTTCTGATTCTAACCTCTGAGCCAAAGTAGAACAAGGCTAATTCCTCTTCAATGCCACAGTCTTTCAAATACATAAAGACAACCATTCCATCCTCCCTCTTTCTCCTGATTCCTCATCCAGTAGGCTTCTCATTACACTGCATCATTGCCAATAATACATGAATTTCATGTGAGAAATGACAATGAGATACATTTGCCAAAAGCAAATCTTCATGAGAATTCAGGACTAGAAACTATCCAAGGTCCCTTCACTGTGTGGCAAATGGCAATACCCAAATCCTCTTTGCTTGTGTTCACCTGGACCAGTGGTTCCCAAACTTTTTTAGCCTACCGTCCCCTTTCCAGAAAAAATATTACTTAGTGCCCCTAGAAATTAATTTTTAAAAAAATTTAATAGCAATTAATAGGAAAAATAAATGCACCTGTGGCCATCACTGCTTCTCTGGATCACTGCAGCATCCACCAGGGGGCGGTAGCGCCCACTTTGGGAATCACTGACCTGGACAAATGGATTCTGTGCCCATCCTTCATCCATCTGAGTCTATCCTTCGCCAACATATGCTGATGCCAACACTCATTTCCATGAGCCTGCTCTCCTCTTGGGGAGGCAGGGAGGAGGGAGAGGAAAATCAAACTCCATCTATCTACAGAGATACTGCAAAACCCAAGATCTTACTGAGTTTCTATTGGAAGAGAGTGTGGAAAAGGAGAATTAAAAATGTTCCTGTTCCTCATACGCAATGCTTTATTAATTTCTTCTTCAGTCTCAAGGACATGGAAATGATTAAAGATGGATGTGATCAAATCTCTTACCCCAAGGTCTACTTAAATCTTGTGCCATTAGATAGAGCTGAAAGTTCTGAACCCACTGCTCTGCTCCCTGAATTGATAATACTAAAAAAAATATTTAAAAATTCATAAAAAGGACCTTTATTGGGGACAGTAAGGTGGCTCAGTGGATTGAGGGCTAGGAGTGAAAAAAAAGGGCCCTCATCCTAAGGAATGAATAAGTAGTAATGTAGGAGAATGTTACATCAGGACCACCCTTTCATTACCCTTTTAAACATGTTTTTAAATATACATCTAAAATATAAATATGTTGTTTACTATATGGCACTCAACAAATATATCAAAGAAGTAAAATAATAAATATATTAAATACATTTTACCTTATTTCACAATGTCAGAAAGAGAAATCTACATTCCAAATAATTTTTTCAAAGAGAAATCCCAGTAATAAAGCATCTTATGAAGGGCAATTTTATGTAATGATCAGCAGTATTTAGTGAGATCCCACTTTTCCTTTAACTTCCTTCCATGCATATATTTTGTTTGAATACTTCAGTTTCTATCTTTTCCCCCCAGGCCCTAACTAAGTGAACTTGTGATCAGCCATGAACCAGGAAGAAGTTACATAAAAATCACCGATACGTGTTACAAGAGAATTATAACCATTTCCTTATATCGGTTATTCCAGCCTCCCCTAAAACCCTCCAATTTCCAAGTCTGTATCTAAACCAACATTATGTTTAGTCATTTGGAAGTAAAGCATTATCATTTCTTATGAATAAAGTTCATGTAAATTACCCTTTCCTGGTCTGGTCTTCCCCTTGCAGAAGATCACAGTGTTGTTGCTGATTAAGTTCTGAGAGAAGCAGCATCAATAAGGCACTCGCCAGTGTGGTCAGCACTTTAGCACACTGACTGTATTTTCCTTTTTTGGATTAGCTATTATGCTGCTGTCTCTCTGTGGCAACTAACAGTCTTTTGTGTGGATAACTGTTTCCGAAGGTGTTATGAGCAACTCCTCCTTTTAAGTACCAGGGGCCCTGTGCCTGAAACTTGGGCAGATCACCATTAGACAGTGCCATCTTTCTTTTTCTTTTCTTTCTCTTTCTTCCTTTCCTTTCCTTCTTTCTTTCTTTCTTTCTTTCTTTCTTTCTTTCTTTCTTTCTTTCTTTCTTTCTTTCTTTCTTTCTTTCTTTCTTTCTTTCTTTCTTT
>NC_058130.1:355549586-355574477 GCF_016433145.1 Gracilinanus agilis | reverse complement strand
TTCTTTCTTTCTTTCTTTCTTTCTTTTTTCCTTCCCTCCCTTCCTCCCTCCTTCTTATCTTCTTTCCTTCCCTCCCTTCCTCCCTCCTTTTTTCTTCTTTCCTTCCCTCCCTCCCTCCCTCCTTCTTTTCTTCCCTCCTTCCCTTCATCCCTCCTTCCTTCATGTAGTATGCATTACTACATCTGGTAGAGGCAGTTAAGTGGCATAGTAGATAGAATGCTAGACCTGGAGTCAGGAAGACTTGAGTTTAAATTCAGCCTCTGAATTTAAATCACTAGCTCTGTGAGCAAGTCATTTAACCCTTTTTGCCTTGATTCCTGCACATGTAAAATAAGCCAGAGAAGGAACTGGCAAACCATCCCACTATCTTTGCCAAAAACACCCAAAAAGGAGTCCTGAAGAGGTGAACATAATTGAAATGACTCAACAACAAAACCTAATCAGATCTCAAAGGTTTAGTTGTTATCCTTCTGACTTTGGCTTAAATTGTTGGTAATGTATTTCATTGATTCATTTACAAAATATTAGGATCAGAATATTAGAAAGAAACAAAATAAATAACACCAATTAATTACATAACAGGGCCACCCACTCTCTGTCCCCCCTGTGATTCTCTTAAAACCAGGCAGTAACTACCATGGACTAGACTTAAAATAATAATTAAAGAAACTTCTAGAAGTTCATTTTCACCCCCCTACTTCTACCCTACTTCTAACCACCACTCACTTTCATGGATAAAAAACAAGATATAGATATCCCTTCCACACAGTTACTTTCCCCATCACGATTTCAATATATTTCAAAATGGCATAAGAAATTTAATGGGAATTTTTGGTGAGTTTTTCAGAAGTCACAGATGACACACAAAGGCCAGCAAATGACAAAGAAAACGTTTAGAAACTCAGAAATGCATACTTAACCCAAAACTTCTAATAAGGCTATAAAAATACCCCATAAAAGAAAAAAAAATCAGACTTCTTCTCTAGTAGGAAGGGTCAAAAAACTTTACATGGATTTTCCAGATCGCAGGGGTTGGGTGGTAGAGAGGGCCCTGATACCCATGATGTGGAAGGGATAAATGTATTTGCCTAGAGGTTTCTCTAATCCTGACAAAAACCTATCGTTGGTGCTGTGTCTAGACTTTTGGTTTGATTTAGGAGCTGAAAATGTTTCTGTTAATCTCTCCCAAGGTGGTACAGGATCTTTATGTAGAGGGTATCCAGGGTTAATCTCTTATGTAGGTGACCACTTCTCTGCCTGCTCTAATTGCTATCAAATCTACCAAATTACACCTTTTCTTTTTCTTGGCTGAGTACAACCTGCTTGTGTTTGTTCAGGATGAAAAACTCTGCTCTGCCGTGTCCAATCCTTTCACTCCTGAGTTTAGGAAAAAGTCACCAAAATTGAGTAAGCCTGAAATTCGTATTGTCTAGGGCCCTGAGGGTGAAGGGAGCTACCAAGGTTTGGGTCCTACTAGATCTCTTTTCCTTTACCTTCAGAACTCTCCAAGCTCCACTCATGTCCAAGGGTACACAGCTGTGAAATCCAGTACCCACTCCTTGTCAAGTAAGCACATTGTGCAAGTAAATTATATAACTCCTATTACCCAGGAAGATGGTGATTTATATATGCTCAGCCTAGAGATGGAGGCATGTATAGAATCTGTTATTAGAGGGACTGAATTCAAATTCTAGATCTATCACTTGCTGCATGACCCTGAACAAACCATTTAAACATTCTGGGCCTCAGTTTCCTCATGTGAAAAGAATAAGAAAATTGGATTAGCTGATTTTGAAGACAGTAGATAAAACTGGATCTTGAAGCAGAGGGTGTAGGACCAAATTGTGGCTCTGCTTTTTAATGGTGGTATGATCTTGGGCCAGTCACAACCATCTTGGCCTCAGTTTCCTGAGCTGCAAAGTGAAGGAGTAGGATTAGATGATCTCTGAGGCCCATTCCAGCCCTAAAATCTATGATTTCATATATCCATGATGTACAAATGGCTACCCAGGAGTATCCCCTTCTACTACGTGATTGGATGGCCCTCCCATCCCTGTCTGTCACTATTTAAGTTTCTCCTCATGCTTCTCTCTCTTTCTTTTCCAACAGTTACTTTCTGAAACTTCTACCTGATCCCATCTCCCTTCTCCATGCCTACCTGCCCCACTCCCACCTTCGATCTAGGATGAACCCTGAATGGCATCTGATATCACAGAGAAAGGAGAGAATGATAAGCTAAATTATATTCTTCCCACCTGTGTCTACCTCTAATTTTCCAGTGAATTGGGAGCCAGAAATGGGCAGAGGAAAAGAATGAGAGCAAAAATGCATCCTTCATGGGGTAACATATTGATAACATCATTATCATTGGTGGGCACAGAGAGAATGCCAATGTGATGAATCAGATGCCATGGCTAGAGCGATCCCAAAAGAGTTTTAAAAAACTATATGATAGGTGAAGAAATGTAAGGAATAAATTATTTGAAACCAAAGGTAGACTCAGTTAAGTAGTTGGCTAGAGGGACTGCTTTATACCAACCAGAACTGATTAAATGGCTTGGAATAAGATAGAACTAGAGACAGTGAGATAGAGACAGAGTTTTCTGAAACCATTCTCATTTTCTTCCAGGAAAAATATGGACATGAGCCCACAAACACCCAAGCAACAATACTTTGCTGCCACACACACATATAACATCCAGGAATTGGCTGAGAAGCTTGTGCCAGTTGTTAAAACATCCTGAAGCCCCAAAAGGAAAATTCAAATTGATTGGTAGGAAAGTATATCTTTCATTCACAGAATATCTCCCATTCTAAAGAGTAAAGCCCACAAAAATTATTTCTTTAAGTCTAAAGCCAGAAAGTCCAGGGTGAGAGAAAGAAAGATGACTGTGAGCTCCTCATAAGATTGAAGTTCAGGAGAATAAACCAATTGTGGGGTCAGGGTTAAGTGAGGATATAATACATGCCACTCTGAAGTTTGTGAGCTCTATATATTATACACCATCTCATTTGAGTCTCACAGTAATCCTGTTAGATAATTGCGTGATTTCCATTTTATAGATGAGGAAACTGAGAAGAGAGATTAATTGATTTTCCCATGGTAACACAGTAACTATCTTAGGCAGATCTCAAATGCAAGTCTTCCTGACTGTAAGAACAAAGTTCTCTACATTGTTCCCTGTCCCCTTTTGAAAGGTGTTCTAGATTATTATACCACCAAGTTAGGAACCGATAAAATAGATTCTTTGATAAGCCTGAATAACTGCCACTTCAAGTTCAAATTTTTGGCTAGAGACAGATCCATGGTATTAGCTAATGGTTGAGATCTTAAAGAATCAGATGTGTCAACAAGAGAGAAAAGGAAGCGGGTAAGGAATGAGTCCAGTTCTCTATATTGTGTTCTTAGAAGGGTACAGTTGACTGAAAGACATTCATTAAAATTTTAACTCTGTACTACTGTTAATCATTCTCCTCCTATTTATTTCCCCTTGGTACTTTGTACTAAAGATCTTTTAAAAAATACTTGAAGATGAAGCCCATTTTCTGTAAGCTATGGCTGAAATCTTTCAAACTAGAAACTTTTGTTCCCACACTGTACCCAGGCTTCATGATGGGCAGCTCCTTGCTTATGACATCAGGGGTCAGCATCAATCAGATGTGCCTGAGCAAGACTACTCTCTCTTATAAAGCCCCTAGCTCTGGTCCATAAGCCAAGCTTCCTATTGTATGATGACAGGGAAAAACTGGAGGGACAAGAGCTTGTAAACATGTATGATGGTCTGGAGGTCAGCCTCCCTTGGATTAGCCTTTCTTCCTCCTGCTGTGGTGCTAGAATCATTGAGCTCAAGATCAAACATCATTCCTCTGATGGAGTTACTGGTCCTGTCCTCTGAAAGAATGTAAGCTCTCTGAGGGCAAGGACTTATTCACTTTTCCTTTTGCATCCCTAGAACCTAATACAGTAGATGCCTATGAAATCCTAATTACTTGATTAAGGCATTCAGATGGACATTTTTATACCCTCTCCTATCTCTAACCCAACTCTACTAGAATCCATTCTCCCTTCATTCTCCCAAGCCCTGAGAAAATTCTCTTCTTCCTCAGTCAAGTAAATAAGAATGAAAGGGACAAGGAGACCAAAGAAGAAGGGAATTGAGGCATAAAGACTCAGTAACAATAGATAGAGCACTGGACTTGGAGTCAGGAAATCCTGAGTTCATACCCTGCTTCAAATACAGTATACTAACTATGTGAGCCTGGCAAGTCAACTTAATTCATGTTTGTCTCACCTCATCTGCAAAATGGGAATGATAATAACACTTATTTCCAAGGATTGGTTTGATGATCCAATAAGATAATATTTGTAAAACACACAAATATTAGCTAGTAATATTATTATACTCAGTTTCTTCCAAAAGCTAGGACCCATTTATATCTATCTCCCCAGTGACTGTCACTTCCTTCCTTGCCACCATTTTCCTATATATGTTATTTCCTTCTATTTCAATGTAAGTTATTTGTAATGAGGTATTTTTCCATTCATAAAGTATATACATTTATATAAATTATATACATAAACATAAAATTATGTAAACTAAAAATATGTCTGGCATGGTATGGTATTTGCAAAGTACTAGGCTTCCAGGAGGGTAAGTGGTAGCAGCTAGACACCAGAAGACACTGTACAAGAGAAAACATGATATGAACCATGGTAACAGAGTAGTAGGGTAGTGGCAATGGATCCTCCTCCCCCTTCCTAATCAGTGTGTGTTGAAAGAATTCCTAGGTCATGGCTTATGCATCATTGAGGCCAGATTTTAACTTAGGTCTACCCTGACTCTAAACCTGACATTTTATCCATTGCACCACCCCAGCTGTCCCTATACCCCATAACTGCCTCTTAATATCATGCCTATTTATTTTCTATTCCAATTAGACCAACCTGATTGGGAAACAGAAATCTAATTTTGCTCCTTGGTTTTCAGCTTTCCAACTTTCCTTTTTCTTTTCCTTGAATAAGACTATTTAGATCAGATGTTTCTGTGGCATAGACCCCTTAGGCCAGAGATGGGCAAACTTTTTAAAGAGGGGGCCAAAGGAAAGGAAAGGAAATGCTCATCTGTCAGTCTATTTCTAAGGCAACTCTTTTGAAGTTTCATTGTATTGTATCCTACTCATTGTATTCGTCAGATTAGGAATAATGTGGCTTGGCCAGAGAGAACATTTCAGGGGGCCACATTTGGGCCACAGGCTGTAGTTTGCCCATCACTGCCTTAGGCACCTAGTGAAATCTGTGAATCACCTCTTAGGATAAAGCTTTTCTATGTATAAAATAAAATGAATGGAAACCAATTATATTGAAATGCAATTATTATTATTTTTTTAAATTCAAAGACTCCAGGTTAAGAATCTCTGGATTTTATAGGTAATAAGAGCCCATCATCAAACAGTGGTACTCGCCCAGTAGGCCCAGGATCTCAGAAGTCCAAAGCATCTATTGTTTGCATAGCCTCCCAAGAAGCAGTGGAGGAGATGCAGAGCTTCCCTAAAGTGAGAGTCTGGGCTTCGGGGAACTTACAGTCTTGATCTAGGAAGTCCTTTCCACACTGAGTCCATGCAGATGGCCCCTCTCCATTGGATAATGGCTCCAAATGTGATATCCAGGACCTGTTTCTGTGGACTCAATAGTTTCCTAAATTCCATAGTGCCTTTGCTCTAGGGATCCATCCCAACTGGGTTTAAAGGGTTCCAGGTCACCTGGAGATTGTGGCTGCTGCCAGTCCCCAGCTAGCAAGCAATTCCCAAATCTCTCCAATTTCTATGTATTCCCTGGGAGCCCCAGCAGTACTTATCATCAATGTCCCTGCTGCTTTAATTTAAGATTTAAGAGATCACCACTCTAATTCCAATCTGATTTCCCACTCAGGTGTACTTTATATGCTGACTATGAGGGGATATGAATGTTGGCAGGTCTTAGAGTGTTATGGCAACAGTTCATTTCAAATACCCTATTGTTAGAAATTCATTTTTCTCTTCATTCAGCTCATCACAGCACAGAAATAAACAGAACATGGAGGTTCTTTTGTGCCTTCCCAGGGATGTGAGCCTGTCTCCTTTGAGGTTTTACCTCCTATCCTCATAGAGGGGAAACATTGATGAATGAGTACCCAAGAAATGACTACTGGCAATACTGAGAGGACAGACAAGAAGGGGAGAAAGCAGTCAGTGTGGTGAAGCTCCTGGGTGAGTGAATGATCTAAGAGGTATTTATTCAAACACAAATATTAGATTTCAGTCCTGCAAGAAATAAGCACTCAGAGGAATTTTCAAATATTCTTTGCCAACTTTCTTTTCCTTTTTCTTTTCTTTCTTCTTCTTTTTTCTTTTCCTTTTTTCCCCTTAAATAGAATTTGCATTTGCTGAGTTTCTTCTGTGGGCTTTTTTCTTAACATCTTGACATTTGAATCTCATGAGAGTCTATTAGGTGTTCCTTAATAAATTATTCTAAATCTCATTAATTTCTTATCTACAAGGTGTTTTTTTTAAGGAAAGAGCGCTGAATTATAAACTCTTTCAAGATATTTATTAGGAGATATTGCTTTCTGACCTTTGTAGCCATTATTTTGGCAGAGCCATTATGAAAATAAACTCAGCTCCTAGTGTTTAAACAGAAAGAGGTTTGCTCAGGCTGACTTTCCAATCTAAAACCTTCCAAAATATACTCTGAGGACAGGAAAGAGTCATTTTGTTTAGAAAGTCAATCTTTTTAATTCTGCCTTTTTTTTCCTTCTTTTTTTTCCCCCGGCAGACTAAACAAGTAAAGTCACCACAGGCACTGTGCATTTTCCTACTCCTTTCTCTTGGGATGAAACATGAAATAATCTACAAAGTAATTTGATCCAGCAATTAAAAACAAGGACATGAATTACACTAACAACTGTCACATAGAAAGAATTAATTCCCTCATAACACTGGCTGATGCTACCAGACCCAGGGTGATTACGAACAGATTATAATTGGAAAGGCGCCAAACCAATTCAGAACATTTCAGGTATTTCCAAAATGGAGGTTGGGGCAGGGGAGCTATGAGCCTAGGCTTGCAAGCTGAGAGCATTTTTTTTACTACCCACATGAGTATCTTTTTGCACTTGGCACTCAGATGTTTTCCCAGTTATTACTTGAAGCACCCAACAATGCCACAGTACAAAGTACAGAGCATGGCAATATCCACCAATCAGTGCTTCTCATAGCTATGGTACTATTTATGGCAAGCACACCTTCTGGAGGTGGTGTTTCCAGAAATGACACCCCCAGGGTGCAGAATACTGGCAACGTGGGTTTCACAGTAGGGAACATGGTTCCAAAGAATGGAAGCTGGATGGCTAGTTCATCTCTGGGGCAAAGGATGTTGAGGACACTTACACCTACAACTTCCTGGTAGAAATCATGTTTTCCCAGTGGTATGTCGGTTTTATGGCCCCTTTATGCTACTTTATCATCTGTGTTCCAATGCAATATGGTGAATGTCTTATGAAATGAAGTAAGTAGGGTTGTAACTACTTTAATTTATGGAAAGTGCATTTATGAAACATCTCGTTGCTCAGAATCACAGAATAGGAAAGAATCTTAAAAACCATTTAGTAGAACCCCTTCATTTTTCAGATGCTGCCCAAATGATTTAAGTTACTTGCCCAAGGTGACAATCACTTAGTAAGTGCCAGCTCAAGAACCCAGTGCTCTTCCTACCACTTCATAACTGCTGGCTACATCGTGCTACCTCAATTAGAGCATTTTTGAGATGTAGGCTGGACAAGGTGTTAATATTCCCTTGGGGAAAAATAAGGAAATAAGGGGACAGTGCTATCTTATTTCCTAAGTACCTGGAAATTTAATGTCTTCTTCAGAGACCTTTGTCTGGGAGTTGCCAGGTTTCATTAAATACAGTGATACCAAAACCTGTGAATAAATTTGATTCAACAACTCTTTGTTAAGCATGCACTGGTAGAAGCTTCCTCACCTGACAGCTCCCTCTACCAATGAATCACTGGTACAGTACCTATCCATACCCACTATCCTACTATGTGAAGAGCACTATGCTAGCTGGGTGTTGAGGGAGATAGAAGTTAGAGAAGATACACATTCATGTTCTCCTGGAGCTTATAATCTAGGAAGGAAAAACCAGAGAAAAGAAAAGTACCAATGACCACTTTTATTCTTTCTCCAATTTCTTCTTATCATCATCATGATCTCATAGGGCAGTCTGAAAAATGTGGTCAGCCAGATTCTTTGTGGCTTACCAACTGGACTGAATCCTTCAGTGAGAACTGGAAGCACAAGCAAAAAGGAGATTTACTGGACTTTCATAGTCTCTCCCTTGACTAGAGAGCCTGTTGGTATGAATAAAAGAAAAGGCTTTCATTAAGCACTTCTCATATTCACTGTGCTAAGAACTGGGAATACTAACAGAAGAATAAGATAGCCCTTACCCTAAGTGAGCATTTATCCTAATGGGGGAAGATAGTAGATAGAGCAGGGCAGCGAGGTGGTGTAGTGGAAAAAGTGTCAGGTCTCAAGTCAGGAAGACTCATTTTCCCAAGTTCAAATCTAGTCTCAGGCACTTACTAGCTGTGTGACCCTGAGCAAGTCAGTTTACCCTGTTTGCCTCAATCCTTCATCTATAAAATAAAGTGAAGGTGAAAATGGCAGACCACTCTAGTATTTTTGCCAAGAAAACCCCTGATCCTGATTCTTGAAGAATCAGACAATACTGAAACAACTAAACAATAAGAAGTACATATAAGAAAGTGGGGAATCTCTGATGAATGAGAAACCCAAAAAAATGGTTACTGGTGATGCTGAGGGTACAGACAATAGAGAAAAAAATTCAGCATCCTGGATGGATGAAAGATCCTTAGAGAACCATAGGGTACCAGAGGGAATAGCACCAGCATTGATCTGGTTGCTGCGCCCGGAGCACAAAAGATGGCAAGGAGAGAAAGGAGTGAGATATGCTGCATGAGCTGGAGCAAGATGCATGTCAAGATGGCTCAGACAAACTGCTGGATGGGATGGGAAATGTGCTCTGGTTTAGGATCAGCTAGATATACCATGCAAGGCATCTTGCTTAGATATGCCTGCATGTCAGAGGAGAAAGTAAATTCAGACCAACAAAAAAGAAAGCAGTCTAAGAGAGGAGGAAAACTTTAAATCCCAGACCCTGGTCTGAAAGGGATCCAGCAGGGGCAGGGAGTTTCATGGAAACAGAGAGAGGCTGTCAAGACCCCAGGAGGAATTTATACAGCCCTGATGGAAAGCAGAAAGATTTGTGATTCACAGATGGGAAAATGGAAACAAACGACAGAATTGTCGTAGCTCAGCCATGTACTCAGTGACTTCCCCATGACACCTCTATCTAACAATATGACCCTGTATCTTCTTTGGTCTGACTTCAAATCAGCTAGGTATTATTTGGGAATCCATGTATCAAATAGACACTTCAACTGCCATGATGCAGCACTTGCTGGACTTGTTTAAACACAGTTAGAGTCAATTATTTTTTTAAGCGTGGAATGTGTTCAATGAAAATTACATAAGGAAGATAAATTTTAGTTTGTGTTGTTGTTCAGTTGTTTTCAGTCACATCTGACTCTCCATGACCCATTTGGGATTTTCTTGGCGAAGATACTGGCATAGTTTTGAAGTGGGCCAAATGCCCACTCCAGAATTCAGTCTAAGCCTTTCTCCATGGAGAACACAGCAAACTTTAACTTTATTGTTCAAGCAGGAGTCTGGGGCACCCACTCTGCAGGCTTCTCTCCCTAAGGGAGTGGGTACCCTTTATGGAAGCTGGGGCCAGGTTATATGGTGTGGGACAAACTGGGTAGCTATGACTATCAGGTTCCCACGTTGGTCATTCCCCCTTGGGGTGCATGTCAAAGTCTGGTGGCTAGGGTGCTGCGCAAACATTACTCCACAGTCCTCCTTGCCGTCCCTCAAGGAGAGGGTTAAACTGAAATACAAAATGATATTGTAATGGGCTAAAGGTTACAAGTGGGCAGTGAGTTTGCTTTCTTAGGCATGCACAGAGTGGAGTCCTTAGGTATTGGTTGTCCTAACCGGACCTGCTCTTCCTCAGCAGTTTGGCATTTCCTTCTCCAGTTCATTTTATAGATGAGGAAACTGAGGCAAACAGGGTTAAATGTCTTATCCAGAGTCACACAGTTAGTGAGTATCTAAGATTTAATTTGACCTCAGAAAGATGAATCTTCCTGACTCCAAACATGGCGCTCTATCCATTTGTGCATAGCATCAAATAGCATATGCAGAGGCAGCCAAATGACACACTCAGTAGAGTGGTGGACTTATAGGCAGGGAGACCTGAGTTCAAATCCTGCCTCAGACATTGACTAACTCTATGACTGACCATAGGCAAGTTCCTTACTTAACTGCTTTCATCCTCACTTTCCTTGCATGTAAACTGGAGATAATAATAAAGCTGTTCTTCACTGAAATGATGACAAATGGCAGAGTATATAGAGCACTGAACCTGGACTCAGGAAGACTGGAATTCAAATCCAGTCTCAGACTATGTTACTCACTCTATGGGCTTAACCTCTGTACTCATCATCTTCTTCATTTATAAAATGGAGATAATAATAGCATCTCCCTCTCTCGTTTGTGGTGAGAACAAAATGAGAACTTTGTAAAGTGTTTTGCAAGCCTTAAAGTACTATATAGCTCTCTATTTTCATTGCTGTTATTATTTCATGTAGGATGACCCTGCTTTTTCCTATGTCTCCATCTTCTTTTTTAAATTGAGTAGTCCAATGGAGAGTTACTTGAGCTTCTGCTGCCTTTGACACTTATCTTTTCAAAACGCTGGTTGACACAGACTCCATCCCATCAGAGGGGGCCTGATGAAGTCCTTCTTTTCCCTAGACAAAGAAGACCAGGTGAGCCAACGGGAAATGAAACTCAAGTGTTCCTTTTGGAAATTTCAATGCCAGCTTATTCTAAACTTGTCAAAACTTGTTCTCTCTTCCCTAATATACTGTACGAATGAATAAAATTATATAAATGAAGCCTAAAATACTAATAAGCAGTAATGTCAAGCCCATGAATTGCAATTTCCATGTTGAAAAAGAACCTATTTGAAGTCTAATTGACTGCCAGACACATGATGATTTCCTAATACTTATCCATGGCAGCTTCTTTTAACTTTTTATTTTAAATGCTTAATCAAGGGGTTTTATTGCTCCTGATTAAGCTTTTAAAATAAAAAGTAAATGTTATATGTGTTAGCCATCCAAACAGTGGAAAGGGAACATTTCAAAGGTAATTTCTCTGGAAAAAGAGACCATTGGATCCCCTCGAGTTTCCATGGTGGAAGGCTATAAGTTATTTGAATCCTGACCATTTGTAAAGACTGACTTTTTATTTTCCAAAACTGAAGCCCAAAGATACTGTCATCAATCCAATTTTTGTTACAAAAAAGAAACAATTTTTCTTTTAAAAAATAAAATGAAAAGATTTTAAAAGTTGAAACGAAAAACACCAAGGTCAGAGAGGAATGAAATTAGTTGAAATTGTATGACTATTCCAGAAATCAAAGAATAATAAGCAAAAAGTAGTTTGAGATGAGTTTAAAAAGGAGGGAGGACTGAAGAAAGAATACATCAAAAGACTAACCCATTATTTTGTGTTAAATAGTTCAAGGGATTTGGGAGTGGAGAGGAGGATAGAAGGCATAAACATAGGAAAAGAGATAGGGGGGAAAAGTGACCCAAAGTCCATGGGTCTCTCCTGTGGAAATTAGGTCAAGGAAATGTCTCAGTAGCTAAAATGTGATGAATAGAAATAAGGACTCTGGAGCTTTGGTAATGATATTATTTGTTATTTGGGCTTAGAATGTTAGGATAATTCACAGTTCTCTCTTGCTTATTATCTATAGTTAACAGATTGGCTTCTTAAATCACACTCAGCCATAATAAAACAGTACTCCAAATGCATGACTCTGATGTTATTAAAAAGCCTTAATGCATAGTTCAGATAGTACAGCCACACAGTCTTCAATCAGTCTTAGTGCACAGAGGGAAAAATTTGAAATCAAATTGACAGCACCACGAAAATTAAAAATAAAGGCAATAATGCTGCCAATCAAATGAGCAGCATCATTCGGATTCAAAGAACAGCGGCGCTGATTAAAAATTAGCAATCAGATCAGGTTTTTTTAGAAGATGGGGAAAACAGAGAACATTTAGAACATTTCAAAGTTCCGCTGTAACCACAGGAGGCAGTACAAGTCTCCCCCCAGTGACTTGTGATGTCACAGTAATCGTGGAAAGACCAGTCACCTGATAATTCTTCACTTAACCATCGTTCCTCAGCATTCTCCTCCATTGCTCAGTGCAGTAAACAGCCTATAAAAATCTGCAAATGTATGCAGCTATAAATACATCAACTATAATGAGATGTTTTACAGGCAGGATGATATCTGCACCAAGTATTCATTCAACAATTTATTAAATTCCTACTATATGCAGAGCGATGAAAGAGGTACTGGAGGAAAGAGAGACAGAGAAACAGAGACAGAGTTAGAGACATACACAGAGACAGAGATAGAGAGACAAAGGGAGAGATGGAACTGGGCTTCCAACCATGCCTGGGGCATTTTTGCAAACACATGGGAACTTAATACATCATTTATATGGGTACACCCATCCTACAGACAGACAGCATAGGATCATACACTTTTAAAATTGGGAAGGATCCATTCCAGGGGTTCCCAACCTTTGCTAGTCTCTGTACAACTTTGCTTTCAGTAAATTTTCCCCAAATCCCTCTCCAAAATCTTCACTCACCCTTCTGTGGCCCTTGTCCCCTTCTTTCAGCTGCTTGTCACAGGTTATCTACCTATCTCAGTCTCTCCCAACATCACAAGGAAACTAGTTCAATGTGTGGGCTATCAGTTATCCCTTGGTCTTATTTTATAACCATCTTCTTTTTTCAAAAATACATTACTTTGATGATAGCCTTTATTTTGGTTCTTTTTCAATGTTCCTTATTTGTTCTGTGTTGCAGTTTACAACCACCATATTTCTTATCCATTCCCCTCTGAATGATTCTTATATTTTACTCTTCATAGATTGTGGTGTTCCATGACTGATATCCATTTAACCCCACTGGTAGAATATTGGCATTTTAAAGATGAGCCTTTGTTTCTGGGAGATGTTTGGGGTCATTTAATCAATCAATCAGGAAGCATTTAGGAAGCCCCCAATCCATGTGGGGTACTGTGGTAAGTACTGGGGATACAAAGACAAAGATGAAACAATCTCTGCCCTCAAGGAGCTTATCTTTTATCAGAAGAGGATAGGGTGGTGATATGGAAATGAGGGGCTGGAAGGATGCATACAAAGGTCACAGAGGTATGAGTAGGCAGGAGTGGATGGGTCAAAATCTGCTTTTTTGAAGGAACATTCAAAATATGGCAACACAGATCCGTTGGGGTATTTGATTATCTAACTAGGCCTTTCTGGTTATCACTATGCAAGTCCCATTCAATGAAGCCCTATACCTGAACTCCCTGGAATGAGAATGAATTCCTACCATTCTCTTTAGAGATGACAGAAGAGAAGAGAAGACATCTACTGAGTGTTGCTGCATTGTGTGGCATTAGGCGAAGATTTGGCTTCGCAGATGTAAGATGGTCATTATTAATTCATCTTGCACCATTTTCTGTTCCCATTATAGTTTTATCTTAAGAATTAATACATTCTGCCATTTTCTACTCTGGCTACAATCTAGAGAAATCCGTGAGGCTGAATATATTTTGTACCACTTTGTTCTTCTTATAATGTTAAGATGTTCTCAAGGATGGATTTGTTCAATGCCACTTTCCCCACTTTATCAAGAGAATAAGAATTTAAACAGTTAGAAAACTATATCCAGCAGAGCTGTGACTGTTCTAGTACAAAGATTGTATCAAGAAGAGAAAATAGTTTAAAAAGAAAAAGATAATTTGTTCTTCCACATATCATAAAGGAGGTGTGCAAGAGACCTGTAGGTCCCTTTGGAACTGCTGGTCTACATACTGTAAAGCAGTGATTCTTATCCTTTTGGGGGTCCCGGAACCGTTTGGCAGTTTAAGGAAGTCTGTGAATCTCTTCTCAGAAGATTATTTTTAAATGCATAAAATAAAATACAGAGGATTACACAGGAAAACAATTGTATTTAAATACAATTATCAAAATATTTTTTCAAACAAGTTCATAGACTCTATTCTAAAAAATCATGTAGTGAAAAGAGAAGCATATTTTTTAATTTTAATTTTGAATATTTTCCCATAGTTACATGTTTCATGTTCTTTCCTTCTTCCCACAAACCCCTTAGCCGATGCACAATTCCACTGGGTTTTACATGTATCATTGAGTAAGACCTAATTCCATATTATTGATAGTTGGACTAGAGTTATCGTTTAGTGTTTACATCCCCAATAACATCTCCATCAGTCCATGTGTTCAAGCAGTTGTTTTTCTTCTGTGTTTCTCCTCTCACAGTTCTTCCTCTGAATGTGGCTAGTTTTCTTTCTCTTTAAGTCCCTCAGCCTTGCTCTGGATTCTTGTATTGCTGCTAGTAGAGAAGTCTATTATGTTTGATTGTACCACACAGTGTATCAGTCTCTGTGTACAATGTTCTCCTGGATCTGCTCCTTTCACTCTGCATCAATTCCTGGAGGTCTTTCCAGTTCACATGGAATTCCTCCAGTTCTTTATTCCTTTGAGCACAATAGTATTCCATCACCAACAGATACCATAATTTGTTCAGCCATTCCCCAATGAAGGACATTCTCTCATTTTCCAATTTTTTGCCACCACAAAGAGTGCAGCTATAAATATTTTTGTACAAGTCTTTTTCCTTATTATCTTTTTGGGGTATAAACCAAGCAGTGTTGTGGCTGAAAAGCATATTTTGTATCAGCTAACCTGGATTTGAGACTTAGCCCTGTGTCTGACCTTGGACAAATCACTTAGCCACATTGGTAGTAACTTCCTTTCCTCCATCAAGCTAGCTTGTGAAAATCTGGTTGCAGAATTTGTTAACTACTTAAAATTCTCCTTTGAGCAATACATACCAGTGAAACCACCAAGGTGGGACTAACTACAACACCCCCTGTCAACTCTGATTCTCTCCCTCTCTTATGAACCTCTATGTTTAAACTCTTAACAGCTCTTTTTTATGGCACTGTCTTCTTTTGTAACTCCTCATTACTAGTGAAATGTTTTTCTGCTGGCAAAGGAATACATTTAAAGGAGGTAAACACAGGAATATCAATTGCCAAGATTTTTAAATAATTCAGAGAAAGAATAAGGCAGAAAATAGAACATTTGGGACAAGGAGTCAAGGACTCTGAATTGAAATCACTTTTTCTTGCCATCTCCTGGCACCATGATCCTAGGCAAATCACAATCTCCATGAGCTTCATTTTCCTCAACTTCAAAATGAGGAAGTTGAATTAAATGGTCTCTAAGACTCTTTCCAGCACTAAATTAATCCTATAGTTCATTTTTTCTCCAAAAGAGGTAAATAAAGCACTACAACTCTGTTAGTATAGCAGGTCTAAATAAATACCCAGAAATCCCAACTAAAGACATGGATTTTCCAAGAAATAATAAAGAATTAAGAGAATCTTTGAATCCCAGGGTTGGAAATGATCACAACGGTTATTTTCCCCAACCCATAATCTTTCTCCATCACCAATAAATGGAATCTGGACTCTGTTTAAACACCTCCAGAAATGAGGAACTCACTTCTTCACAAGAACAATTCATTACATGGTAAAAAAATTTTTTTCAAATATTTTGAAACCTCAATAGTGTAATGTGAGAGAAACAAATCAGTTATTAGCATGGGAAAGTTAAGTGGATGGGTAGAGAGAACCATTTTGAAGGACCATAGAGAAAAATAAATTAGTTTGATTCTCTTCATTTTTTATAAAACTTAAGGGGGCAGCTGGGTAGCTCAGTGGATTGAGAGCCAGGCCTAAAAACAGGAGCTTCTAGGTTCAAATCTGACCTCAGACACTTCCTAGCTGTGTGACTCTGGGCAAGTCACCTAACCCCCATTGCCTAGCCCTTACCACTCTTCTGCCTTGGAACCAATAAATAGTATTAATTCCAAGATGGAAGGTAAGGGTTAAAAATTATATAAAAATAAATCGGCTTGCAATTTGTTCTGCATGAGATTTGGGCTCAAAATCACTGACAACTTTCCCTGATTTGGCTGAATAAGACTGGTGCTTCTACTGTGTCAAATTAAGGAATTCAGCTTTGACTAGGAAGAAAAAGGTCAATTTATCTAGCATCTATTGACAGAGTAGTGATGACTGCCAAATGGAATGGAATGTTGTCCTTCACATGTATAGATAATGTTATTGATCTACTTGTCAGACCCAAGGCTCACCACAGCAATGTTCCTTTAATATCCTAAGAAGACTACAACTAAAATGGGCCCCACACCCATCTTCCAAGGTTTTTGTAGAATTTTACTCTAAAATATTGAAATTTTAGAGGGAATTGAAAGTATTTGCATTCTTCCTGCTCACAGAAACAATTGAGATTAGTTAATTAGCTAATTACTAATAATAAGTAATTAAAATTGAAAGCTACTAAATGGTATGCTTCTTCCCTTAGCCTCTACCACAAGTAAGCTACTGCCTGACTTGACCCACAAGACATTCACTCCCAGTAGCTGCCTGTTCCAGAGTATATTTGCCTCATCATGTTTCAGTGTACTAGTGTCTCCTTCTCTATAAGGTCTTATATGCTGAGATCTGAAGTCTCTTCCTTCTCTTTTCCCACCCCAATTGCATTTTTCTCAAAATTGATTAGAAAAGGCTTTTCCTGCTTCTTGCTCTCAGTGAAGTTTATGGCCTTTTGTCTCAGGGACCAGAATGGCTAGTTGGGATTTTCCCAATAGAAGCCCATTTTGGAGCCATTTTATCTTAGTCATTGCTATCCTACCCACTTATCTGCCTTTTGTGGCTTGAATCCTGTAATTTGGATGACATTCTTACTCATTGCTCTTGACTTGGCTTGTCCCAGTTGACTTTTCTTGGTTGACTAAATTGATCTTTGATCTCTTAGATTGGCATCTCCATAGGCCTCTCACTTGCCTTCTAGAGTCCGTGCTCCACCACCACTGTCCTAATTCCCCAACTTAAACCAGCCTTTGAGAAGGTAGAAAAGGAGGAGGAAGAGGAGAAGGAGGACTCAAGAGCTTTCATTCACTGCTCCTAGAGTATCAGACAACTTCATCATTTCTCCATCTAGGCTTTTCTCTTCCCTCTACTCCCTCTTGAGAATTAAGTTAGCAGATTAAGTTTCTGGATTCCAACTTCCTATTTTAGAATAGGATTCAGTGTGATTCCCACTCTTCTTCTATAGTATCCCCCACCTCCATTCTTATAATGATAGGGCATTGGCAGCTATCTCTTGCCTTCAGTTTCCTATGAGCTGGGTCACATTCCAAAGTCCTCTACCACAACCCCAAATATTCTATTTTATAACCTGAGAATCCTTGTATATCTATTTATGTCCTCTGCCATGTCTCCCAAGCATATTCCTATTTTTATGTGTGCCTGTCAGTCCCCTGAGCTTCCTCCTTTATTCTGAGTTCCACAATTTGAGTGCTAATGTATTCATTGAGCAGGCTAGTCCCACCCCCACTCCCACCCCCCATCATTCCCCTAGATCACACATGCATATTTTAGCAGTGACCTTCAAAATAATGTTCCTTTGTTATCTCACTCAAAGGAGTGATTGATGGTGAAAATTTCAGGAACTTAGAGCACTAATTTTCTCTGTCACTCATTGAGCAATTAATCATTCATAAGTTTCTTTCTTGTCTTCCCACCTCAATGATCCTAAGCCCTCTGAGAGCAGGGATTTTTGTCTTCTACAGGTAGTTCCTGACTTTTGGTGCTTTCCAATGCTGACTGTCACAGAGTCCCTGCCCTCAAGAGGTTTACATTCTGATTTCTGACCTTCTATCTATGTTGCACAAAAAACACCTACCTTCTTCCCTTCTTTCAAACTGAATGTTCCCATTTGGGACTGTTTCCATTAGTTTCCCAACCTGTCCCTAACAAACAGAAACAAAGTCAGTTTTTGCCTGTGCACCATGCAATGTCAAAAATGAACAACATAGCTTTTCTCCACAAAATTACATGGGAATTCTTCACTGGGCTTTACAAGGAGTTTTCTATATCATTGCTGGGATTGCTTCTATTTCCCCCACCACCACCAGTCAACAACTCCTAGAATGTAGCCATAGAACATGCTGTACCCTCTTGCTTGTAACCAATGAGGTCATGCATCCTGTTTTAGGAAAAGAATTAATCCCCTCCTATTTGAAACTGGGAGGAAGAGGGGCTGACAAGATTAGTGAGTGAGTGCAAACTCATCTAACTAACATGATTTAGCCAGTCTCAAACCAAACCAAGCTTCATATACCATCAAGTCACCAACCTCAGACATCTAAGATGCTACTTGTAGCTCCACTTTCCTCTCCTCTTCCCCTCCTCTCCTCTCTCTTGCTCTGAGGACAGTGACCAATGCCTACTACTGTTGCTTCTAGAAAGATGTTGACCATAGACTAAATTTTGCTTTGGCTCCATTATTAGTAACAATAATAGCTCAAGTTTATAAAGAATTTTAAGGTTTGCAAGACTTTATAGATGTCAACTCATTTGATATTTGAACCAACGCTTTGAGTTAGACACTATTATTTATTAGCCCCATTTGGTGTGGGAGTGGTGGAGGGACAGGAACTTGAGAGATGTTTAGTGAGTTGCTCAGAATCACAAAGCTAGTTAGTGTGATTCCCACTCTTCTTCTATAGTCTCCCCCACCTCCATTCTTATAATGATCAGGCATTGGCAGCTATCTCTTACCTTCAGTTTCCTATGAGCTGGGTCACATTTCAAAGTCCTCTACCACAACCCCAAATATTCTATTTTATAACCCAACTTTTCCTGACTCCATTCCAGCACTCTGTCCATGGTACTACCTAGTTTTCTCCCATACACCATCCCTCTGTCTTTCCCCTGAACAAAATTTCCTTCAATGGCCATCATTCCCTATATATAGTATGCGGGTATAGGGTACCTTGGACACTCCAAGTCTCAAGAGGAATCTCAGGTCAAAGATGAGGAATTTCCCAATCTCGCACCCCTATAGTGCTGGCTAAAGAAAGCCAACCTTAATGCAACTATAGGGATGATCAAAGGAGTCTCTGAGCAATACATTCAGGTACACTTCCCCTAGCCTTCTGACAAGCACAGATCTGTACCTTCCGTTTGCATCTCAAACATCACTAGATTCTCTGAGATATGCAACTTACCCTCTTTCATGATCAAGGCTTAACATGTCATAAACAATACATACCTGTGCTTCTATCCCAGACACCAAGACACCTCACATGGGAATGTCACCTAAGCCTCCTTGTTTGTTCCTCTCCCCACCTTCCATTCCCAGTCACATAGTCTCTGTTCCTTTAAGGTATAAAAATCCTGGAGCCCTTCTCTGGAGGGAGATAGATTTCACCTGCACTAGCTTCCCAGGCCATTCACTCTATAAATTCCTCTATTTTTAAATATTTGTCAGAGGCTAGTCATTCTTTGAGAATGAACCAGAACCAGACAATATCAAGACAATTTCCCACAACATTCCCTTACAGAAGAAGATAAGGAGCTGGGGTAGAGTGGATATTAAGTTGGACTCAGAGCCAGCAAGAACAGGGTTCAAGTCTTGCCTTTGATATGCACTGGCTCTATGACTCTAAAGAGGCAGCTAGGTGAATAGAGTGTTGGACCTGAAATCAGGAAGACTCATCTTCCTGAGTTCAAATCTGGCTTCAGACACTTACTAGCTATGTGATCCTGGATAAATCATATAATCCTGTTTGTTTCAATTTCCTCATCTATAAAATGAACTGGTGAAGTAAATGGCAAATCATTCTAGTACCTTTGCCAAGAAAACTTCAAATGGGGTCACAAAGAGTTGGGCATGGCTGAAAAAATGACTGAACAACAACATATGACCCTAAACAAATCCTTTAACTCTCGGTATTGTAAGCAACTCTCTCTAAGGTTGTAAGCTGCTGAGATGATGCCCATCTGCACTGGCAGAAGGAGCTCCTTCATCTTAAAGTTCCCTATCTCTACAAAATCACAGATCATCCTAATACTAGAATGTAAGCTTCTTATGGGCCTGAACTTTCTCTCTTTTGTATTTGTTTCACTGTTCCTGGCACATAGTGAGCACTCAATAAATGCTTTTTTTATTCATTCATTCGCTTGTATCCCCCATAGAATAGCTAATGAATAAAAGACTTTCAATATATGTTGATTAGTGGATTGATTAATTGATTGATTGATTGATTGAAGCTTTAGGGTACTGAAGAAAGCTGGCAAGGATAATATTTGGGAGCAGGTAGTGTCTTCTAAATGCTGCTGGATAGCTGTCTGACTATCCTACCAATGAATAGTAATGACCCTGGGTCTTAATAGGCCAGTACCAAGGAATCGGAAGATAGAACCAAGCACCGCAGGAATTAAAGTCACTGTGATGAATGGCTCAGTTCATTTGATAACCACTCCAGAATTCTGACTCCCCAAAATATTAGCTTTTATGGAACCTCACAATCAACCTAGCTTTCCAGGAATCTTTGTGGCTATGTCTGACTCTCCTCTCTCCTCCACTATATTATAACTGAAAGAAGACCTCCAGAGACCCCCAGGGTAGTCTGCCCAAACCTGTGCCCATTGTTTTTGGTTGGATGTCTTGATGTCTCATGATGGCATGGGGCTAGGTGGACTTTAATGTTCTTTCCAATTCTAAATCCATTCTCTTATGCTCGTCCAAGGATGATTCCCTAATAACTATTCCACTTCTTATAATTAATAAGAGTCTTTGTTGGTAACTATATTTCTATTCGGTTTCTTAAGTCCTGCCTAGGAGGTGTTGGAATTTGCCTAGTCCTATATTAGTTCATCAAACAAATCTGATGAGCAGATCAAATTTTTTTGCTAGCCTGAAGTATTTCCCAAGTTTTCTTCTACTAGATTTTCTCCAGAATCTAGGTTTTTTGTTCTAAGACCATTCATGTGGCTGAATTTCTTTTCTGACTCAAGAATCTAAAAGCTATATATTATAGTATTCAGCTCCCTGAAATATGGGGAGAACAAAAAAGGGGAATTATTTAGAAATGGCTCAACCTAACTCCTTCCTTTGATATGAGTTCCTCAATAACTGGGGGTGTTAGACCTAACATTATATTCTTTACCCCTCAGGAGCCACCTGCATTCAGATATTAATTTGCTAATAATTTTATCAGATTAATGTATTTAACATTGCTTCACTTATGTGTCCCAGCTGTCCTCTCTGGCTTAGTTGAGAAATTCTAAACTGGATTCTAAAATTCTTTCTCAAGTGAAGTCATTCAACTAAAAATCTCTCCATTCATCCAAGGGTTGTTCCCTCTCACCTCAACACAGCCTGGGGGAGATGGTATCAGACATAGGCAGGTATCTGTTACCTGTGTATGTGCCAGGGGGCGCTGTGGTGCTATGCTAGCATTTCTATTCCTGACTTTTTCCCATTAATGTTTCATTTCCTTTGAGTGCCTATACACTGGTGAGATTTCAAGGATAGGGTTTTATCTGCCTATTGATACGTATATGACAGTACCTGTATTCTGTCATGTGATTTCCCTTCAGTCAGGCTCCTGAATGTTCTTTCTGTCCTTGAGCAGGTTTGACCTGCTTGTAGTTATTGCCAGTTTTTTTCAGCCTCCTAAACACACCCCTCCGCCCCACATCCTTCCTGTCCGTTCCTTAAATTCCTCAAGGAGAAGGATTAGGAATTTACATCTCTCCTCTCTGTATACTGAATGTGTTTCTCTTCATACAATGGGATGCTCCGTCATTGTGAGCCATTAATTCCCTTGGCTAGAATTCTTTTGTATATTTACCATATAGAGAAGCTAGCCCTAAGTACCATGATCTCACCATCACCCACCAGTCCCTTCCACTCATGCTCATCCTCAGCTATCTCTCTGTGAGAAGCAAGTTGGCATGGTGGTCAGACATTTAAGGCAAGAATTTAACCTCTATTTTCAGTCTTCATGTCCAACTCTTCATGACCCCATTTGGGGTTTTCTTGGTAAAGATACAGGAGTGGTCTGCCATTTCCTTCTTCATTTCATTTTAAAGATGAAGAAACTGAGGCAAGCATGACTAAGAGATTTGCCCAAGATCACACAGCTAGAAATTATCTGAGACCAGATTTAAACTCAGGAATATTAATCTTCCTGACTCTAGACACTGTATACTCTCTACACCTGGCTGCCCATTTAACCTCCATATGCCTCAGTTTCCTCATTTATTAAGTGAGGATGGTCTTGGTGTCTTATGATTTAGTAGGGCTAAGTAGCCTCTGAGGTTCCTTCCAGCCCTAAGCCCATCTTCCTATGCTCATACAAGGATGCCTCTTGGTTCCCATTTCCATTTCCATCCAGTTTCTCAACACTGGCCTAGGACATATTGGAATCTGTATATCTATATATTAACCAGTCAAACAAATCCAAAGAACTAATGAAACTTTTGACTAGCCTGAAGGATTTTAAATCACCTTTACTACCCCTTGATTTGCTCAAAAGAATAGGTTTCTGGCTCTAAGATCATTCATATGGTTGAATTTCTCCATGGCTTCATCTTTCCTGAAAAAAAAAAAAAAGATGTGATTGGCTATGAGTTTGAATCCTAACTCTGCTACTGACTGTGTGATCATGGGTAAGTCACTAAATTTCACCAGACCTCAGTTTCCTCATTTGTAAAATAAAGAGAATTGGTCTAAAAGACTTCTAAGGGTCCTATCAGTCCTAAATCTATGGTTTAATGATCAAATTGCATTTCAGGAATCTAGGAATGATTTGACTGAAAAGTGATACTACCTATCTTTCTGGAGAGTTTTCCAATAAAAATAGCTCCACAGTGGGTCTGTCAGCAGAGCTGAGAATTAAACATCTTTAAATCAACTCTCAAGACACTTAAAAATCAATTTTATACTCAGAGAAGATTTCAACTAGGTAAGACCTGTGGAATGTACTTAACGATGTAAATATGGAGAAGACAATTGCATGACACCAAATTAGAAACAACAATCCAAAGACAAATTCCAAGCCTTTCGTGATATTCCACAGGATGAGGTTAAAGAATATAAAAAAAGCTTTTATAAATACACAGACGGAAGAAGCTAGAAGTGTTTTATGTCTGTGTACTGAATATATAGTTGCTTTTTGTATTCTAAGACAGCACTCCTGATGGTATTTCCTGACCAGACTTAAATGCACCCTGTAATAAACAAGGAAATGTACTAGTGGTGCCTTTTAAAATGGCCAACTAAATTCATTTATTTTAAAACTTTACCTTTAGCAAGAAAAGTAACTTCCCAGCAGGAATCTTTTCCCCAGACAAATAGCACTGTTGCCTTACTAACTTAGTGGGCAAATGTCTAAATTAATTTTTACTTTCCTAATGGCCTCAGGTACAAGGATGCCCAAAGTTTACTCATGTGAAGATTCTTGACCTTCCCTGAAACCCAAGGAACTCATTTACCATTGCCCGATTCTACAAATACAGATGTGATTTCAATAAAAATAATTGGAAATAATGCACTATTAAAAACATCACTCTTTCCAACAAGACCCCCATATAGAAAAATAAAATCACTGCTGAACATGTGGATATATGCTTCCCTGATTTCCACAAATTTCTACAAATGTAAATGATAAAATAGAATAATTTCATGGAAAAGGTTTTTGGGTGGATAGCCTATTGTATCTTTTGAAAACATTGCATGTTTTCTCTCTCTCTCTCTCTCTCTCTCTCTCTCTCTCTCTCTCTCTCTCTCTCTCTCTTTCTCTCTGTCTCTGTCTCTCAATTTAAAGAAAAGAAAGAAAAGACTGCATGTGTAAGTTTTCCTGAACTACTCTGGGATTAACTGTAGCAATATTAAGAAAGTAGTTCACTTTCTCATCTCTTTCAATCCTTAGTCTCTGCTGAACGACCAGCAATTAGCACTAATTGTAAGGGCAGTCAGTCTGATCTAGACTCTTGTCCAGGAAGACCTAGTCTGAAATAACTCTATACTTTTATTTCCTTAAGGACAAATGGCCTTTAGAGAATAACGACTTTGTGTCATTACCAGCCTGGGCCAAAGTTCAGCTTGTGAACTAAAGGTTAACAGCTCTATTTCCCATGACCAAGACTCCTAACCAACCAATCACATCTATTCACTTGGTATTAGCCACCTGAGAATTTTTTTCCTGATACCCTCTCCTTTACAGCTTAGCAGGCTTTATCTTTAGGATACAGTCACCTTCAAGACATTGAACCTGTCTGGGTCTTAATTTCTTCATTTGTAAAAAAATTCTATAAATAAGGAGATTGGACTCAATGATCTCTGAGGTCCCTTCTGGCTCAAAATCTACAATGCCAAAATAAGTTTCCTGGAGGCTATATAAGAGGGAAAGTAAAGGGGAGAATTCCAATAAAAATATTTTTAATATTTAAATTGAGAAGAGGCAGCTAAATAGCATAATGGATAGAGCATCGGGTCTAGGGTTGGGAGGACCTGGGCTAAAATCTGGCCTCAGTCACTTCCTAACTGTATGACCCTGGACAAGTCACTTAATCCTGATTTCCTTGCCCTTGTTGCTCTTCTGTCTAAGAGTTGATTCTAAGAGAGAAAGTAAGGGTTAATATATATATATATATATATATATATATATATATATATATATATATATATATATATAAAGGGAACT
>NC_058130.1:355502920-355534645 GCF_016433145.1 Gracilinanus agilis | reverse complement strand
ATATATATATATATGTGTGTGTGTGTGTGTGTGTGTGTGTGTATGTATGTATAAAGCCTGTGATTTCTAGGCTCTTTTGGTCCCCTCATTGTGGTGTTTTACTTATATCACCTAACTCTCTTAAGAAATAAATGGTCATTGTGTTGATGTATAATCTTTATCCATTTCCCATTCCTTGGCATAAATAATTGGTTGAAATATTTCAAGTGGGAATTGTTTTAGTGATATACCACATTACCTTTTAATTTTTATTCTAATTTGATATTGATTTTTTGTCTTTGTTCTAACAAGTTAATACTTTGAATATACTCAAAGAATTAATGTAGAAATGACTCACACATCAGTAACTAATCATTTTCTTTTGCTAAAGCATAATTAGTTTCATCTTTTGTATTGTTTTATATTATATCCTGTGTCTCCAGGACCTATTTTTGAAGGATTTATTCATTACCTATAGCCATGAGATTTCTGTAGTCTTGCCAAACCATTGGTTTATTTTATTTCTTACTTTTAAGTCATATTCTCCACTATATTTGGGTCCTTCCCTGTGCCTGCATAAGCATTGAAGTCACCAAGGAGAAAAATATTTAATTTGGAAAGTCTTAGAGAATTTTTTGTGGAATATCTCTACATTCTCATACCAATATGTTGAGGTATGTTTCTGTTATGTGCATGGAATTCTTTTTACCAAAGTTCACCATGAGCAAGGCAATATGAGATGACTAAGATTATCATGATATGATGCTTCTTGTCTTTAGATGCAACTTAAAAATAACTTGGCTAATCTCTTTATTGGCGTCTCCAAAAAAGGACCTGTGAACTATCTTTCTGCAAATCTGCAACTTTCATATTTCACTTAATTTCTAACAAAAATGTTAGTATTGATATCAATATCAGTATCTACTCTGTGGAGAGCCAATAATTGAACTCATTGGAACTGATGAGATCACTGAGCAAGGATGTAAAGGGAAAATTGAAGATATACCAAAACATAGCCTTGTGGGTCACCCTGAGGACTGAGGAGACAGATGATGATCAGTCAAGTAGGTAGGAAGAGAACCAAGAGAGATCAAATGTAATGAAAACCAAGGGACAAGAGTTTATGCTGAAGGAGGAGGTCAATCAATATTGTCAAAAGCTACAGGAAATTGACAAAAATAAGGACTAAGAATTGGATTTTGCAGAGAAGAGATTATTGATAACCATAGATAATATTTTCAGTATAATGCTAGAGTCAGAAACCTGATTATAATAGGTGAGGTCAAAGAGTGAATGGGTGATCAGAAAGTAAGGGCAATGAGATTATACACGTAAAAAAAAAATAACCTCTTACCTTCTGTTCTAGAATCAATACTAAGTGTCAATTTTTAAGGCAGAAGAACAGTTAGGGATAGGCATTTAGAGTTAAGTGACTTGCCCAGGGTCACACAGGTAGGAAATGTTTGAGACCAAATATGAACCCAGGTCCTCCCAATTCCAAGCCTGATTCTGTATCTACTCAGCCACCTAGGTATCCTAAAACTATATACTTTAAGCAGCCTAGTGATGAAAGAAAGGAAAGCTCTGGTCTAATAGCCTGAGGAGATAGCAGGGTCAAGTAAAAGAAGTGAATTTTAGGAAACAAGAGAGATATGGGGAGGTCTGTAGGCAGCTGGAAATGAGTGAATGTACAGTTTAATTGAGGGTAACTAAATAAAGGATGGGATAGGGGATTCTACACTTGAAACCTAAGGGCAAACCACAGGGGGCAGGGAAGGACTTAACTACACAAAGACCAAGGATGAGAAAAGGGAAAGGAAATTATCAAAAGCGATGGAATCTATAACTGTCATATAAATCATTAATGTCAGAGCCAGAAGTAGACTCCAGGTCATCCTGACTCCTATCCTATCCCTTAGCTATTTTCACTCCAACTCTTCACATTATAAGTACATCACAGGGTCATCAACTTCTAGAGTCTATGGTTACTCTTTCAATTGTGTACCAATTTGAGGATGAGTCTACTTTCTTCGAACTCCTAGAATAACACCTAGAAACACCTAGAAACAAATGAGATCAACCACCTAGTTGTAGGATGATAGATTTAGCCCTAAAAGGGATGTTAGAAACATTTAGTTGGAACAGCTAGGTAACACAATGGATAGAAGATCAAGTCTGGAATTAGGAGGCTTGATTTAATTTGGGTTTAAATCTGGTCTCAGAAGATTCCTAGTTGTGTAACCCCAGGCAAGTTACTTATCCCCCATCTCCTAGCCCTTACTACTCTTCTTACTAAGATTGAAGGTAAGGGTTAGAAGGAAAAAAGCTTTTTAGTACAAATTCCTCATGTGAGAAATGAGGAACTGATTCCCAACGGTCAAAAATTCACTCAAAATCAAACATGTAGTATCATATATACTCCTTATAGGTAGCAAGAAGCAAAACCAGGATTTGAATATAGTTCCTCCCTTTCCCAAAGCAAGTGCTCTATCCATTGTACTGTCCTGCCTCTTTTCCATCAGCAATTTTGTTTAGGACATTCTACCCCATTAGATCACAAATATTGAGATAACAAATATTGAGAAAGATAAAGGCAAAAATGCTTCCCTATACTTTAGTTGGCTGGCCCACTCAAAAGACTCGTGAGCCAAGTCAGCATTATCCCTTCATAATATAAAAGGAAAGGGTCTAAGTATAAAAGATGAGGGCATAGTAGTGATCGGAGTGGATGGTTAGATGCTTGCATAATCTCGATGAATGTATTTAGAATCAATAGAATAAGAGAAGATAAATGAACTTGATCATTAATTAAGCCTATGAATTTCAGCCTCCATGATATTTGTACATCATCCTTCTTAGTTTCTTTCTTTTTGGGGAGGGGGATAGTGAAAAGGTACATTTATTAGTTTCTCCCTCTTGGACAGGGTCAAACAACCTCTGTAAGACAGGATGAACAGGTTCTCCTGATGACAGTCATTGCTGCTTCCTGGCATTTTTCCTACTGCCCAGAAAATTTCAGGTTACTTCACAAACCCATCTTAATGACCATAAAACAGAATTTAGACTAAAACTTTTTCAGATCCTCCTAAATAATATAAGGTAAATTATCATGGAGCCTTTAATGCTCTACCACATATAAATATAACTTCTAAAAGGAAAAGTAACATCCCAAAACTAAAATAATAATGGCAATAATTCATACTTTTTCCCTTTACAGTAACCAAGCATTAAATACATTTTCTCATTTGGTCCTCAAAATAATATGGTGCAGTAGATGAGCAAGGTATTAGCATTCCCATTTTGCAGATGAGGAAATTGGGGTTCAAAGGTATTAAACAACTTAGCTAGGACCAGTCAATAGCAGAACTGGGCTTGGGGTCAGCAGAGACTTGGGGTTTGAATTTTGCCTGTCACACTTACAAGTTATGGTTCACTTAAATTTTCTCAGCCTCAGCTTCCTTATTTATAAGGAAATAATACCTTTGGTACCTACCCACCTCACTGGGTTGTTGTGAGGCTCAGTGATGAGTAGCCCTCAAAGCCTTAGGTACATGGCAAATATAGTTCCGACTTCAATTGCAATGCTCTCTCAATGAACAAAGAAATATGGGTACCCTCCTTTGCTACCTCCCTGCTTCTGAAGGAATTCTGAGAACTGAGATTTCTTTGTGAGTGAAAATGTAGGGGCAATGCAGGCTATTAAGGATGGTGGGTGATAGAGAAAATTCTTTCTCTGGCTGTTTTAGATTCTTTGGGGGTTTTTCCCCTTGATTCCACTCATGCTTCACCCGCCAAGCTCCATTTTGTCATCAGTCCACAGCTTTTCCTGGGGATTTTAAATCACTCTGCCTTGTGTCTTTTCAATGTGAATACATTAAAATTCTATTTTTTTTTTAAAACAGCATTTAAAGAAAGAAAGAGACTCCATTGGCATCTGAGAATGTGGTGATGGGCTTTGTCCAAATACAGTGAGGCAATGCTGCCCTTCTCTTTGGAGCTTTCAAAAAGCCCTGTGACAAAGCAAAGGAAGCACCAGGCAAGATCAGATCTCTCCTTGTGCTCGCCCACAAGAGCCATCCATGGCATTTCACGAAGTGATGCCTTTTCAACTCATTGGAGAAAAGCTTCAGCCCCCAGGGTAATCTGGTAATTATCCACAGCTCAGCTCTTCCAGGGCAGTATGCAGATTGAGCTCATTTATCAACTCTTCACTTATCTAGGGGTTGTTTTAAACACTGTAAAAAAAAATTTTTTTTTTTAATGGCGGCTTTGGTCTTCCAAGGAAGGCTGGGCCAAATGGGGATGTTTCTGAAATGTTTTACAACTAAGTTTCCAGACAGAAAGCCACAATAGTTTGGTCCTATGTCTTTTCAGAGACAATCCCCCTCCTCCTCCCCCAGCCTCTGCTCCCACACCCTCCCTGCTGGCTCATTGTCTCAGGACTGGAATCCTTTGGAATGTTCCTGCTCCAAGCCTCCCCTACATTATGGTCCAGACTGTCAATGTCCTTCCAATCAAACAGGGTCTCAACTGCAATATTGTCCTCAATTCCCCCCCCCCCCCCCGCCTCTCATTCAACATATCTAATCAGTTACAAAGCTTGCTATTTCTACCACGATACATCCCCTTCTGTACAACCCATATAGCCACCATACTAGCTCAGACCCTCATTACTTCTTGCCCAGATTATTACAATAATCTCCCATTTGGCCTCCCAGAATCAAGCCTCTCATAGGAGGCTAATCCATCCTCCATACAATTACCAAAGTGGTTTTCTAAGGGACATATCTTAGCATCATTTCCCTCCTCTACCCAATCAACTCCCATCTCCCTCTTTGCTGGAGGATCAAACATAAACTCCTCTAACATGTAAATATCTTCAAAACTTGGCCCTTTCCTGCCTTTCCATGCTTCTTGTGGATTATTCCCCTCCACAAACTTTGAGATCCAGCCATACTGGCCCGCTCCCTGTTCCACATACTCTACACTCTAATGACTCTCTCCAAGTCTTTGCATTGGCTGTTCCCCATGCCTGGAATGCATTCCATATTCCCTTCAGCCTCTCAGAATTTCTGATTTCTTTCAAGTCTCAACCCAAATACTACCTTCTATGTGAAATCTCCCTCGATATTTCCAGCCGAGAGTATACTGCCTCCCCGACTGCCTTGTATTCATTTTGTATGCATTATACATGTACTTATAATTGCATGTGTAGTCATTTCAACTAGAGTGTAAGCTCTTTGGAGACATAGACTTATAACTTTTGCCTTTGTAGCCTAGCATTTAACAAAATACTGGCACCTAAAAATCTCCTAATAAGTGCTTTTTGATTGATTAGAACACAATAAAGGCACTTGGTAGTTTCTGGCTTCCATCCATAGGTTTTAATATTTCCCAGACATCTTATGTGCTGAATGGAAGAAAAGAATGGACTAAAGGATTATAGGATATAGATGTAAAGATGGAAGGCACCTTGGAGGTCATCCAGTCTTACCCCTGACTTACCCAAGATCACAGCTTTGACATGCAGGTCCTATGACTTTGAATCTAGTAATCTTCCCAATGTGGCTCATTTTATAATTAACCAATTAATAGATTAATAATAGATTTGTAGATTAAAATAACATAAAAAGGTCTTTCCTGAAATTTTTTCTTTTTTTAAAGTGTGTTCATTCAATTTATTTATTTTTTATATTTTTATTTAATGTATTAATTTGTAACATTTCTCCATGGTTATAGGATTCATGTTCTATCCCTCCCCCCCCCCACCATAGCCCACACACAATTCCACTGGGTTTTACATGTGTCATTGATCAAGACCATTTTCTATACTATTGATATTTGCATTAGGGTGTTCATTTTGAGTCAATATACCTAATTATATCCCCATACACCCATGTAATCAGGCAGTTGTTTTTCTTCTGTGTTTCTACTCCCACAGTTCTTCCTCTGAATGTGAATAGCGTTCTTTCCCATAATTTCCTCAGAGTTGTCCTGAATCATTGGATTGTTGCTAATAGAGAAGTCCATTACATTGGATTGTACCACAGTGTATCAGTCTCTGTGTACAATGTTCTCTGCATCAATTCCTGGAGGTCATTCCAGTTCACATGGAATTCCTCCAGTTTATTATTCCTTTGAGTACAATAGTATTCCATCACCAACAGATACCACAGCTTGTTCAGCCATTCCCCAATTGAAGGGCATCCCCTCGTTTTCCAGTTTTTTGCCACCACAAAGAGCGTGGCTATAAATATTTTTGTACAAGTCTTTCTGAAATTTTTTCTTGAAAGGACATGGTAAGGAGGAAGGATATGGACAGGAAAATTTAAATTTATGCACTGCTCCCACTTTTTTCTGGATTTTAGTCCCAGCTTTGCACTAATAAGAAGCATGATAAAGTACAAAGAATCTTGGATTTGAAATCATAGGACTTGGGTTTCCATTTTATCTACTGTCCATGTAACCCTGGTCGATCATAATCAAGTTTGCAAAGCAAATCATATGCCAAGTCACATAATCTTTGTGGCTCAGTTTCTTCATTTGCTATATGATATTATTAGACAATATGACTTCTGCCTTTCTGTGATCTCTGCCAGCTATAATTACACAAGAAACTTGCCACTTTGCTGCCCTTATATGTCAGCAAAAGCAGTTGACCAAAAAGTGCCAGGGCAATTGATAAGGTCCCTCCTGACTTGGACCCTGGAGTTTCTATCGTGCTGCAAGCTAGAATCCTATCTCTTTCCATCTTGTCAGTAAGATGGAGAAAGCACAGCCCATAATGGAGACATTCAGGATGCCTTAGTTGACAGTTATGGAGGAAGTAACTTAGAACTAAGCTTTTATGGGATGGGGTAGGGCCACAACATTCTTTCCAGTTTGCTCTTGTTTATTTATTATACACCCCTCTGGAGCAGTTAGGAGGTACAATGCATAGAGTGCCACCTCTGCCTCGGTTTCCTATAAAATGAGCTAGAGAAGGAAATGGCAAATTACTCCAGCATCTTTGCCAAGAAAACCCCAAATAGGGTCATGAAGAATCAGACATGACTTAAATGATTGAACAGCAATAACAAAATGCATCTCTCTGCATGCAAATAAATAAACAAATCATAGATTCGAAATATGTAAGACCTCATGAGCTACATGGATCAATTTATATTTGCTACTGGGTCTAAAGATATTTTTGAAAACAGGAAAATAATGGGTAAATACTAACACCTCATATTTAAAATATGCAGACCAAGAGGTAGCTAGGTGGCTCAGTGGAGTGAGAGCCAGGCCTAGAGATAGGAAGTCTTGGGTTCAAATCTAGCCTCAGACACTTGCTAGCTGTGTGGCCCTGGACAAGTCACTTAACCTCCATTCCCTAGCCTTTACCACTCATATGTCTGAGAACCAATACTATATATAATACAGAAAGTAAGGGTTTAAAATAAATGCTCCACAGCACAAAGCAAAGCAGAGGACTGAGGACTATATAAGAAATGTAGGCTTTATCCTACTGTCATCTAGATTCAAAGTGTCACAGAATCTTAAGGATGGAAGGAACCTCAGAGATCATGTGGCCCAACTTGTACTTGCACAAGAATGTACATCCATAATATCTCTGAAAAGATAAAAAAAGCTAGAAAATCTCCTATGATGGGGAAGCCACCCCCTGCCCCCAAAGCCCATTCTTCTCTAGGATCTCTAACAATTAGAAAGTCTTTCCTTACATTGAGTGCAAATCTTTTTCTTGGCACTACTAGCCAGTTCAGCTCCCTGGGGACAAACAGAACTAGTCTAATTCTTCTTCCATATGATAATCTTTCAAATAATTGAAGACAGCTCTACCTTTGCTTCACTGCCCAATCTTCCCTCTCATGAAAGACCCCAAGTCTGCCATTTCCTTCAGGACTTTAGGATATAGTTTATCCAATATTGGTGATCTAAACTCATTAAGAGAAGCTTGATGCTAGCTGTTGGTCCCCTCATTTATCTTGGGTTTCAATTCCCAACCAAACATTTTTGCTCTAGCTTTCACAGGCTAAAGGTTATATTACTTGAAAAGAAAACAAAAGCAAAATAAAATTTGATGAGTTCAATTTTCTGAAAAGGAAGGACAGAAGGAATCACTGGATAGCTGGACAACTTTAAAATTTGACTATTGAATTTATTACATACTTTTAAAGAAAATCAATCTATATATAATAGAAATTCAAAGTTTTAAGTATGTTCCCTCTTTTTTGTTATACTATGTGTATATAACAGTTCATTTTATCTAGTGCTTGTTAAATTCAAAACTTTTAAAATAGAAAACAATTTTTTAAGATTTGTTTATTTCAGATTTCTCCTCCTCATTTGTCATCATACCCACCCTTATCCTATCAGAGCAGTCCTTTCTCTTCTTTGGTTTTTCTCTTGTCCAAACAGCTTTTTAAAAAACCTTTTATTGCTAGCTGTGTGACCCTGGGAAAGTTGCATAACCTCTTTTTGCCTCAGTTTCCTCAACTGTAAAATAGGGATAATACCCTACCTTGCAGAATTGTTCTGAAGATCAAATGAGATAATATTTGAAAAAAGCACTTAGCACAATACCTGGTACATATCTGGTGCTATATAAGTGCCTGTTTCCTTTTTTTCCCTTGCCTTGTTGTTCTTTATCAGTCTCAGATCACCCTGGTCTCCAGTGGTCCTGATATAATTTCTCACAGAAATATGCTACTCCTTTGTATTCACTCCCATTACTTGCTCTTGTAATATCCTCTCCTATACTATTGGATTCAAGCTATCTTGATCCCTTTGAAATTCTCTTTTAAATCAAGGGTACAAGTCTGGCCATGCCTGACTTTTATTTCCTTTCTACTATGATCACTTTAATGGATTCCCATGATTTCCACTTTAGCAAAAATTTCCTATTTTATTGGTCAGAATCAGATCCAAAAAAGCAATTTCTCTTTTTCCCTTCCTCCAACTTTTAAAAGATGAAATAATTACTAAAGGCAAGTTATATTTTTCAACTTTTCTATTTTTATCATAAAAGAGGTCTAAATTCTTATTATTCAGTTGTGTTGGACTCTTCATGACCCTGCAGACCATATTATCTTTGGAGGGGGAAGGTCGGCAAAGATACTAGAGTGGTTTGCCATTTCCTTCTCCTGGGAATTAAGGCAAACAGAGCTTAAATGAAGATCTCAGGGTGATAGAGTAAGTGTCTGCATTTGAACTCAGGTCTTCTTGACTCTATGTCCAACATTTTATCCACTGTGCTATCTAATGGCCTCCCACTATACTATACTGCCTCTTAGTTCCACATATAATTTAATCAATGTGGAAACTCTCTCCATCAATGCACTTTGGCAGTTTATAAACATAAATTGAAAGAGTTGCCTATAAATTAAATAATAGTTAGTCTGTTTCAGATGCAGAACTTGAATCTAAGCCTTCCTGACTCCAAAGCCAATTTTGGCTTTTCATTTCCTTCTTCAGGGGATTAAGGAAAAGAGGGTTAAGTTTCTTACCCAGGGTCACATAGTTTGTAAGTGTCTAATTTGAACTCAGGTCTTCTTGACTCCAGATCCAGTACTCTATTTAGTGAGCCATTTAGGGGCCAAAAGAGGTCCAAGAAATATTCACACATTTGAAATACTCTCTCACTACACTATCATGCTTCCATACTAACGTTTATGAGTTTTTCCCAAATTCATCCAATTCTTCCTTTTATTTGAGAGGTCTCTAGTCAATTCTTCTGATTTTTGTCTTGCCATTTTGATGACTTTAGAATACAGATGACTCTAGAATAGAAGAGACTGTGGAACTCTGCCTCATTTAAATCCAATTCACAAGCACGTTGTGATATCATTGGTCCTCTTCAAAACCAAAAAATGAACAATACTCTTTCCGTGATATATTTTTGTCAGCGTAGGCACAAATAGGAATCAAGGTTCAATTTGTTGTCTACAATCTAGAAAATGTCAGTTATGCAAATTAACCTTAAAAGTGAGTTCATCATTTTTTAGAGAATCAGTAGTTAAACATTTACTAGCACAATGCTATAAAAATATCTTCAAAAAGAGATAGATAAATAGATAAAACATACCAAGCACTAAGTAGGTGCCAATGATTGTTGTTCAGTTGTTTCAATTGTGTTCAACTCTTTGTCACTCCATTTAAGGTTTCCTTAGCAAAGATACTGGAGTGGTTTTCCATTTCCTTTTCTAGCTCATTTAAGAGATGAGGAAACTGAGGCGAACAGGGTGAAGTGACTTGCCCAGAATCACATAGCTAGTAAGTATCTGAGGCTGAATTTAACTCAGATCATCCTGATACCAGGACTAGCAGTCTATCCCCTCTACCCAATAAGCATATGCCAAGAATTATAACAAATTCTGGGAATAACCAACAAAGGCAAACAAAGCAGTCTCTGCTTTCAAAGGGCTTACATTCTAATAGGATAAGACACATAAAGAAGTTTAGGAAGGGTGTGAGATGGGAGAACAGGGTAAACATGAGGAGCATAGTGAGAAAAGGGAAGTGAGGACAGGATACTTACAAATGCACATACTGCACATGTTCTAGGAAGTGGCAATGACATAGAGACCTTGCTCTGAGCAAGATAAGTTAAAAAGAAGTGTGTCATTGGCACAATATCCATTTTCCAATGCCATACACCAATTATATAAAGATGTTTGTTGAAATTTAGCAAATGTCTTTTCTGATACTCTCATACAACAAAGAGTGCATGATAAGAAGAAGCAGATGATTGCAGGACAGAGGGCCAGTAAACATTTCCCCCATTTGGATCCTGCATATTTTCATAAAGTATCTTTTCCAGCAATATCAGCCATTAAAAGTCAACAAGGTAAGTGACTGACTATCACAAAGTGTTCAACAAGAATTTAAAATCAGTATATGTAATCCTACTGCTCACTAAAACATTATTACAAGTATCCTTTCCACATTGTGGGAGTTAGGAGCAAGGTATCCCCATGATCTGGAAATCCCACATAACATTTAGTGACTTCATACTAGAGAAGAAGTCTGAATTTTTTTTCATTTTTGTGGGATATTTACAATACCTTATTGTACAATTTGAGTTAAGTATTTGGACATAGATTATATGTAAACTTTTTTTCTGTGCTATCTGCTGGTCTTTGCATGTTATTTGCAGGTTCCACAAAACTCCCCAAAAATTCCCATTTGATTTCTCATGTCAACCCAAGATATATCAAAACCATGATGGGGAAAGTTGTAGTGTGGAAGGAAATACCTGTATTTGTATCATCATGGCAATAATATATTAGTGACCATAAAAGGTTTTTGTTTTAAGATATAATTTAAATGTTTATTACATCTTTATCTCATGCTTTTTATTTCTATTTTGTTTATTTTATAATGTATAAAGTATATTAGTTTAGTAGTATATGTATTTAATTTCCAAGGAATACTCATTCAATGAAGAGTACTCAAAAATTTTTTATTAATGGGTGCATATCAAGAAAATTTAAAGGGGCAGCTGGGTGGCCCAGTAGATTGAGAGTCATGCCTAGAGATGGGAGGTCCTAGGTTCAAATCTGGCCCCAGACACTTCCTAGCTATGTGATCGTGGGCAAGTCACTTAACCCCAATTGCCTAGCCCTTACTGCTCTTCTGCCTTAGAACCAATACACAATGTTGATTCTAAGATGAAAGGTAAGGTTTTTTTATTTAAAAAAAAAAGATTTAGAAACCACTAATCTCATCTAACCCCCTCATTTCACAGATGAGAAAATTAATGCCCACATAAGTGAAATAACTGGCCCCAAATCACACTGCTAATAAGTGGAAATCTGGGCTTTGAACCTCTTCAGGGGATTTTGTGCCCCCAAAACCCATTTTATAGAATTCTGCCAAAGAAACTCTACAAGCTCTGGATGGAAGCTGAACTATGAAGCCTACAGTGGAGCTCCCTTCCATATTGGCATGCGAATGATTCTCAACAAAAACAAAACTAATTAACTAAGTAAAGTCATTGTCCTCCATCTTCTTGGCTCACATTCCTGCCATTATCATCAATGGGAGAAATAGAGACAGACAGACAGACAGACAGAGACAGAGAGAGATGAATGGATGGATGGATGGATGGATGTACATATATAGTTGTTGTTTTTTTTAATATTCAGGGTTTTGCACAGTATTGAAGGCAACATAAACCTCTGCTTTCCTACAAAAAAAAAGGCAGGAAAACCCTAGGAAAAAAATGTGGAAAGAAGAGCTTAAGTAAAGCATTAACAGAGAGGGAAGTAGAGATATTATGATAGGAGTTTAGATTCTAGATAGGTACAAAGAGATGTTAATCTCTACCACACAACACTTGGGGCTCAGCATTGGCCATGGTCAGAGGGGTTAGAGAGCTAGACTGGTTCATTTTCTGCTATTGGAAAGGTCTATGTCTAGATATTGAATAGAATATGTGATCTATGTTGCATGTAAGTAATGATTTTGCTTTAATTATTCTTTGTCTAGCCAGATTATATGTTTTAGAAATGAATTATAGGTGGAAGAGGGTTAGGGTTATGGATAGAGAATGGAAAGAAACACAAATTCCCACCTATACTCATAACAGACACTAGAAAATCAGAAAACACAGGTGCATGGGTAGAACCAAGAGGTCCTTGGCAACCAGTCCCAAGATTCTCAGATCGGAATAGGCAACTTGACTGATACCCATAGTGACTCTAGTGTTTGGTGGCAACAGTATTTATGTATAGGTATACCTATACTTTGAGAAACAAGAAAGAATATATGATAGTGGTCAGAGAGCCAAACTTCAATTCAAGAAACCTGGTTTCTGAGTCTTGCCTGAGATAAATATTGGCTGTGGGAACATAAATAATCACTTAACCTTTCATGGTCCCAGTAGTCAACACTCTTAAGACTTTAAAATGCAGAACACGTGCTGGTCTACCTTGGCAGAGGGAGTTTCTCACTGGGAGCCCTCTTCAATGATGAAATCCCAGATCTTGTTACAAATGAAAACAAAACATGCTAGCTATATTCACAGTGTAGATAATATCCATTTTTCATCCACTTTATTTTTCTAGAGTAGATGGTTAAATCAACATATATACGGATGGATTAGATAGAATCTATAGAAGAACAATTTGCTGAAATCAAATAGAAAGAAGATGACCAGAGCCTAGTTTTTATCTGGGAAATGACATGTTATTTTCAGAATTCCTAAACTATCCATTGCTGTAAATGCTTATATTTTTTTTAAACCCTTGTACTTCGGTGCATTGTCTCATAGGTGGAAGATTGGTAAGGGTGGGCAATGGGGGTCAAGTGACTTGCCCAGGGTCACACAGCTGGGAAGTGGCTGAGGCCGGGTTTGAACCCAGGACCTCCTGTCTCTAGGCCCTACTCTCACTCCACTGAGCTACCCAGCTGCCCCCAAAATGCTTATATTTTAATGCCATTATTTTCTAATAGATTCTATCTATCCATCCATCTTCCATCTATCTACCTATCCTCTATCTATCTATCTATCTATCTATCTATCTATCTATCTATCTATCTNTCTACCTATCATCTATCTATCTATCTATCTATCTATCTATCTATCTATCTATCTATCCTTTCTATGTCTATCTGTCTATCCATCCATCCACCCAAGTATCCATCTGTCTGTCTATCTATCTATTTATCCATCTGTCTATCTGTCTATCTATCTATCTATCTATCTATCTATCTATCTATCTATCTATCTNTATCCATCTGTCTATCTATCTATCTATCTATCTATCTATCTATCTATCTATCTATCTATCTATCTATCTATCTATCTATCTACCATACACATGCACATATATAAATTCATAATAAAATAGCAGGAAAATAAAAATTATAAATCTGCCTCGATATCTGGAAAAGCTTAGGTAGTAATGAAGACTTGTTCATGAGAAGTTGTATAAAACATGTAACCAAGCAGATATTTGAGATTTCATGTATCAAGAATGGAAAGTCTCCATGGTACATTGGTACCTCTGCACTTAAAAGAGCCCTGGGAAGGCTTTCAGCACCTTGGGTAGATCCTTCTAGATTGAAATCTGAAATGCAATATCCACACTGACAATTTTATGGATCCATCAAAGTATCACAACACACATTTACCAGATTAGCTACCCTGTGTACATTACCCAGCAGAGAGAAAGGTCCCTTGGTGAAAAGGGCCCAAAATTAGCGTAATATGATCATAGGAGGGAGAGACAAAATGGTTCAAAGCATGAGAGGCAAGCTAGAGTGATTGGCAGGCTCAAGGAAAGTGTTCTAGCCAACTCAAAGTTCATTAAGTACTTACCCCGTGCTAGGCACTGTGATCTGGGAATACAAAGGTCACAAGCAGAATTGTTGACTTTAAAGAGCTCACATTCTAATGGGGGACACAAGGGAGACAACATACAAATGACTATGTACATGCAAAATATATACATGGTAAATAAGAAGTCATCTCAGAGGCAACTAGATGGCTCAATAGATAGAGAGCCAAGCCTAGAGATGGAAGGTCCCGGGTTCAAATTTGACCTCGGACAATTCCTAGATGTGACTCTGGGCAAGTCATTTAATACCAATTGCTTGACCCTTACTGCTTCTTTGCCTTAAAGCTAATGCTCAAGTATTGATTCTAAGACAGAAAGTAAGGGGTTTTGTTTGTTTGTTTTTAAATAATCTCAATAGAAAGGCATCAGCAATGGGAAGGTTCAATAGGGATAAGACCAGAAAAGGTCCTACTTTTGCAGAAGGTAAGATTTGAGGTGAGTATTGAAGGAAACCAAGGACCTCTGAGGCAGAGGCCACAGGGAGTATTCCAGGCAGGGAGAGATGGCCGGTGAAAATGTACAGAAAGGAAATGTAGAGTCATCTTGGGGGGAAGAGGAAGCAAAGGGAGAAAATGGGCTCTCAGAGGAAGGTGGGAACAGAGTGCACCGGTCACAAAATCTGCCTGTTTCACAATAGTCTTTGACTGACTCTCCTCTTAATATTAACTAAATTATTCAGAAATGGCTTATAATACACTGTCAAGACAGTCACTACAGCACTTGGTTTTATCTTTCTTTGTTAGAAGGGAGGGTTCAACTGCTGTGGGAGAGTGATATCAAAAAAGAATTGTAATGTAAAAACAAGTCATAAATAAACCTTTAAACATTTTCAGAGCTGCTTATAAAATTCATTCCTCCAAAGCAGTCTCTTTGAGAAGCCTTTGAGAAGTAGTGTGACATAATAGAAAGAACCAAAAAGACCCAACTCTGAGCCTGGATTCTGCCAGTCCAGCTTATGGTTCACCTGACCTGGAAGAAGATTATCTTTCTGAATCTCAGTTTCTTCACCTTTCAAATGGGAGTTGGGGACAACTAGGTGTCTCAGTGGATCGAGAGCCAGGTCTAAAGAGAGACGGTTCCTGGGTTCAAATCTGGCCACAGCTTTGTGTGACCCTGAGCAAGTCACTCTACCCCCATTGCCTAACTCTTACTGCTCTTCTGCCTTAGAATCAATATGCAGTATTGATTCTAAGATGGAAGGTAAGGGTTTTTTTTTAAATAAAATAAAATGAGGATCATATTTGTACTGTCTACTTTACCAGGTTGTTTTAGTGATCAAATGGGAGAATGTCCTTGTGCTACCCAAATGTAAGCTGTTACTAGATATACATCTATGTGTGTGTATATATACAAATTATATCTTTATATTATATACATTTATATGTACTTTATATATTTTATATATGTACATAATACATAAGGTATTTACATATGTGTATTTGTGTTCATATAATATTCATATATTTACATATATGTGTGTATATTTTATATTTATATACTTTATGCATATATTTATATATTATATTTTAAATATATTTATATATAGTTTGTATATATGTATGTGTATATATTTATTTATATCTTTACATATTGTGTTTATATGTATATTTTATACATATTTATGTGTTTTATATGTGTATGTGTATATCTGATATACACATACGCATATGTGGGGTTTTCCCCCTTTTAAAGGTGTAAGTTTGGGGTTTTCTTGATGGGCCTGCCCAGAGAAGAAGTCAGGTAAGGGGGAGGAAAGAGAATGGTAAAAGTGGCTGAAGAGAAACGAATGATTTCCTTCAGCAGAGTACATCACTTCCCAGCTCCCCCACTGAACCTAGCGGAGGAGGCTTCGCTTTCACCTCTGGCTCTCTCCCTCTCTTCTCCATAGATTTCCATTTGAAGNATATATAATAATATATATTATATATATATTATATTTTAAATATATTTATATATAGTTTGTATATATGTATGTGTATATATTTATTTATATCTTTACATATTGTGTTTATATGTATATTTTATACATATTTATGTGTTTTATATGTGTATGTGTATATCTGATATACACATACGCATATGTGGGGTTTTCCCCCTTTTAAAGGTGTAAGTTTGGGGTTTTCTTGATGGGCCTGCCCAGAGAAGAAGTCAGGTAAGGGGGAGGAAAGAGAATGGTAAAAGTGGCTGAAGAGAAACGAATGATTTCCTTCAGCAGAGTACATCACTTCCCAGCTCCCCCACTGAACCTAGCGGAGGAGGCTTCGCTTTCACCTCTGGCTCTCTCCCTCTCTTCTCCATAGATTTCCATTTGAAGGGCGCAAATGGAAAAAGCCGGGGGGGGAGGAGCCGGCTCACCTCCTGTGCGTGATCTGTGCAGCAATTACATTCTCCTGTGTCTTTCTCCTGCCAGATTAGAAGTTCAAAAAGGCTTGCCTCGTCGCGAGCCTGAATAGGATTGCTGCCGACAGACAAAGCCCAGTAGAGACGGACTCTGTGGGTGCCCAGTTGACGGGTGGGCAAGGCAGGAGAGCTGATTCCTGCCCCATCGCCATCCCGGGGCATGCAATTCAGCGAATGCCTGTCGATGCCGAGGGATGTGGATGGCATTTATTATTTTTTAAATCGCTGCTGGAAAAATGAACTTTGCACCATCTGCAAAATTAGGATTCCAAGGCAGCCCCGGATATTAAAATATTTGTGGCTGCTTCTGCTATTAGAAAAGATTTTACATTTCACAGGCTCCCGGTGGGACTAGAAGTGTAAATTAAGATATGTATTTAGGAGGCAGTAAATAAACTTCGAGGGGGGAAGCGGGAGAAGATTAATGAATGGATAGGAGGTGGGTTGTGGGGGAGAGAAAATGAGATAATTCTGAATCAGGAGCATGAACAGAAATGATATTTAAATGTTCTCCTGTCACCACCATTAGACTATTAACATTAAAAATAATAAACCAAGATGCTAAAAGTAGATTTTTAAAAAATGAATAAATATAAATATATGTGGAACAGAAATCTAACTATCAGTGACTTGCCTCTACGTTCTCCTCCCACTGGAGTATAGAGTAGCTCTAATTATTCCAAGGAAACCCACAGTGTGATTTTCTATATATGGAGCAAAAGTTTAGAGCAAGCAAATTCCACAGAAATCATTACTAAGGGCTTGATACTGTCCTATTTTAATGCTGCCCAGTATGCCAGCAATAATTAGCCTGTGCATGCCACTTTCTCTTTTTGGAGAAACAGATATTCAGATATTATGCATCTGATTCCTTTGGTATTGGCCAAAAAACTCCCCCTGTCATCATCAAGGCATGCATCTGTCCAAATTGCAACCTCCCTCCACCCGCTACCTGTGACTTCTTATCCCGGCTGATACTTTTCCAAGTCTTTCTATAAATCCTTCCTAGAGAATAATCATAATAACAACACATTTGGGTGTGGAGTCAGAAAGATCAAGTTCAAATGCTGCCTTAGACGTAGAAGCTACGTGACCCTAGACAAGTCATTGATCTCTCAGTCTCAGTTTCATGATCTGTAAAATGGAGTTTTTTATAGCATCTATCTCACCAGTTATGAAAATCAAAAGAGATAATAAAAACAAAAGCTAGCATTTATGTAGCACTCTGAGGTTTGCAAAACACTTTACAATTTTTATTTCATTTGATCTTCACAACAATCAAGCTAGGTGCTGTTATTATTCCTATTTTATAGATGAGGAAACTGAGGCTAGGAAAGGTTAAATGATTTATCCAGGACCACAAAGGTACTATGTGTCTGAGGCAGGATTTCAGCTCAAGACTTCCTGATCCCAAGTCTAGCTCTTATCTACTGTGTTCCCTAACAGATGAAGAAACTGAGGCCCAAAGAATCCTCAAGTGACTTGCCAAAAGATGTACACACATATATAAGTGATGGTTGTTGTTTGTCCTTCATTTTTAAGGAGGACCAATGACCTCAGGAGTGATATCTTGACTTACATGTGAATTGGATTTAAGTGAGGCAAAGTAGGACAAAGTCATCAGCCTCTCACTCTCTTTCAGAGTCACTGAAGTCCAATGGCAAGGCAAAAGTCAGGAGCACTGATGATGGCTTCTTTGATGTCTGACCAAGCTCTAAGTACTCTACAGCACCTGCTTCAGTCACCTTTGTGGCCATTGGAAGAAGTTGTTCTCATCTGTCCTCATCAGGAGGATCTCACATGTTTGGGCTAGACACCCACCTAACTCATGGCCAGGTTTGAGGTCCATCATTTATCCTCAACCTGGTTTAGACTGTTTACTGAGACAGCCTTTACCAGGTGTGGCCACTGTGTATGCTCTGGCTTCTTGGAGCCACAGGTGAGAACTGAGTGCCAGATGGAGACAAAAGGATTACAAACCCTCATATAAGAAGTAGTAGTTCCCCCAGAACACTCTGTAAACCTCTTGAAGTGGAAGAGCTAGGATTTAAACCTAGGTCTTCTCACTCTGAAACTAGCACCCTTTCCCCCATACAACCTTCCTTTCTAGTGGAAGCCACCTCTTGCCCAAGAGGTCTCCTGGTTCCTTTAACATCCCAGAATCTTATAATAATAAAAGAGAGCCAATGTTATGATAGAATGGGAGAGAGAGAAAGTCTATATAGTGTCACTCTCTTCTAGCTCTCCCCTTCCAGCAATTATACACTACAGAGACTTCGAGGGGATATCACCCCTAAACTGGGTGACCTGGATGGTCGTGCCACATACAGGAGTTAGGGGCGAGGCTTCCCTATAAGATGAGGTATGTGGTACCCCAATCTGATTCTGAATGAGGGCAGGGTTCGTGCAAGCCTCCCCCGAGGTCAGTCAACTTCACAGGGGGTGGTCTGGCTCCAAGATGGAGGCAGCCAGACCAAGCTGGGATTCCCCTTCCCCCTTGTCTCTCTGGCACTCTAGAATACTATCTGACTAATGAATGGCTTTATTCTTCACAATTCAGGGATTGGGGAAAGGGGTGAAGTGCAGAGGGATTTGGGGGTGTCCTCTTCTCTATTTCTATGAGGTCATCACTCGGGTGGGAACCTTCAGGGTTCCCTCTCCTAAGCATCTCCCCTTGCCTCTTCTCCTTCAGTTTCTATTTCTATTTCCTATTTCTATCCTTTTCTATAATTGCAAGTCAAACTGGAAAAGGTCTCTCAGCAAGGTTGGGTAATGGGAGAAGGAGCCTAAGAGATCGCTCCCAAAATGGAGTCCCAAAAGTTAGCTGACTTGATGATTGAAGTCTTGCTGGGTGAGAAGCGATGGGATGCCTTTGACCAGGAAATCGGGGTATCAATGTCAAAGAAAGATCCTCAGAAAGCCCTCAGGACTGAATCCAAGCTGAAATGTCCACATCCTTCCTCTCACAGACTCCGCCAGAAGACTCCTTCTCCTTCCTTCTCCTCCAGAGAATTCCCCAGAATTCCGTCTGATCTTAACTGTCACCGTCACCAACTGTCAGCCACTCCTTCTCTGGCTCCTCCTGTCCCATCCACCTTGCACAAATCCCATTCTTACAATCCCCACTTTAGGTACTACTTTGTCCTTTTGCTGCATGAGCAGACTTATTTCTAAGCAGTGGTACATGACTCCTTGATATCCTAAAAAAGTTAAACTTTTCTTTCCTTCTAAACTTGCTTATCTTCCTGACTTGACAATTCCTGTCAATTGCCCCATCATTCACAAAGTTTCCCATGATGCCTTTGACTCTTCTATCACCCTCACCTCTCCTGACCAATTAATTTCATTTTGGGCAATACCTCTCACATCCATCCCTTCCCCTCTAGTCTCACTTCTACCACCCTGCTATAGGTTGTCTACTGTATTATAGAAGGCCCTACTATATTACTGTCTGCTTTCCTGCCTACTTGGACCAGTACATTAAATTGCTTTGATTTTCATGGCCAAAAGTATATATCTCTTTCTATACCTTGTGTCCAATACTTCTCTGTCAGGAAGCAGATAACGCGCTTCATCATAGGTCCTCCAGAGACATAGTTGCTCTTTGCATTCACCAGAGTTCCTTATATCTTTCAAAGTTGTTTTTATTTACAATGTTGTTGTCATTGGATTAGGTATAAATTATTCTTCTGGTTCTTCTCTCTTCCTCCCATCTCAGTAAAAATACCCAGGATTCTCTGAAATCATTTCTTTTTTTTTCATTTCTTGCATCTCAATGATATTCCATTACATTCAAATACCAAATACCACAATTTGTTCAGCCATTCCTTAATTATCCAAGGGGCAATCTAAGGTACTACCATGCCCCCTTAGATACTGGTTCTTTTCTTTTTCTTTTTAATCTCCCTTCCAGGACCAGAAAGGAAGTTTCTTTTCTTTGTAACTACTCTCTTCTCAGTACTATCCTTCCTGTTAGCATCCCCTCCTTCAATTCTTGTTTGCTTCTACTCTTTACCCTCATCACTCCCTTTCCCTTCAATGCATCTTTATGTGATCACATCACTCCTCTGCTGAAAAAAGCTTTAGTAGTTTCTTTTTCCCTTTCAACCAAGAGGGTGAAATTGCAAAAAATGGTCATTCTAGGCCTGACGTCAAATGTCCAAAAATGGAATAGTTTGCCTCAGAATGTGGGAGGCAGGAGGAGAGGGTGTTTCCCTTCACTAGAAATCTGCAAAGAAAGAATGAATGATTTCAGGCATGTTATAGTGGGGATTCTTGTGCAGGTATGGATTAGATTAAATGGTTTCTTAGGTTCCTTCCAGTTATAAATGCAGGAGATTTGGTTCCTTTTCAAATAATTACTGGGGTAGAGTGAAGAAACAGAAAGACATGAAAGCTTAATGCAGCATCTGAGGCTTAATAGTGGCAATGCTGACTGTTGGTCACAGAGTTCAGCATCCTTTATGGCTTGCCTTGCTTGATGGCTGCTGGCATGTGTTGGTCCTTTCTGAGTTTCACATTTTCTTTTCAAGTCTATAATTGAGAGATCCTCCCTATAGGCTCCAGTACTGTTAAATCAGACTTTTCAGTAATAATACAGTTCTGGTGTAACCCAATTCCAAATCAAGGAATTCAGGTGCCTGTTTATGCTTCTATACCTCTTTTTACTCAACATTATCATTTACATGGGCAGCTATGTAGCACAGTGGATAAAATGCTGGGCCTAGTCAAAAAGGCTGAACTCCATGAGTTCTAATCTGGCCTCAGACACTAATTAGCTTTCACCCTGAGTAAATCATTCAATCCTTTTTGCCTTAGTTTCCTCATCTGTAAAATGAGCTAGAGAAGGAAATGGCAAGCCACCCTAGTAGCTTTGCCAAGAAAATCCCAAATGGGGTCATGAAGAATCATACATGACTGAAAAAGGACTGAATGAAAGTTGATCACAAGGGAACTTTGACACCCATCTTTCTATTAATTCCATTTTTGTGCAGTCATATTTACTTCTAGCATACATAGTGAGATATACACAGTAAATGAACAATGAATTGGGCCCAGAATTGAATAGGAGGGAGGGGAATTGGGCTGGGTTGCTTTTAGGAAATTGAAAAGTCCTGCCAACTAACCCCAAACTTTTCCCTAAAACAAAGGCCTAGCTTCCTAAAATCAATATTCATCTGCTATTGCAATAGAGCTGGGAGTAATGAAACACTACCACCTTTAAAGAATTAAAGCTGGATGTCACCTAGAAGGCAATGTACTGGTTATGAAGAGACCACAACACTTAACAAGGAATTGTGAAGGAGAAGCAGAGTAAATGATGTTGTTAAAAATGTATGAATACAAAAGGACATGGGCAGGTTATATGGGAAGACCAAGGAGTAAGTGATGGACAGCAATGGACTCCATTGCTATACTCAAGATATCAAGAAAGAAAACAAGGAAAGTTCCCAGTATGTTTAGCTGGACCCCTTGCAGTGAACTTAGAAGGAGGACTTCGATTGAGAGGCCCACAGGATGGACAGGCATTGATTGATTATGATCTACATCATTCAATGAGATACCTACACAGAGGAGAAGAGAGAGACTAAGTCTAATTCTCTTTCCATTCTATCCAGAGGTCAGAGATCTGTTGGAGTATTTTGAGTATGGATTTGGCAACTGACTGACTAAATAGGAGTTTTAAATGTTTTGAAAGTCTTTAAGCAACAAACTTATGTGATCTCCTTCATCTCACCAATTCTGCTACTCCTTCCTGGTCAAATCTGGTGAGGGAGGAGAAGGGGAGATGAGAAGGGTGAGGAGATTGGTTGGGAGAAGCTAATATTGTCCTACTGTCCTTTAGGCGGAACACCATCACTCCCTGGCTTGAATTTGGTTACTTTTCTCATACCTTTACCAATTGTTTTCTCACTGAGAGCCCCATGTGTGCATCCTACCCCATGGTCAGCATGGTTGAATGAATAGAATGATATACTTGGAGTCAGATGCCTGAAATTTAAATCCTGACTGTGATACTTACTATTCGGGTTACCTGGAACAAACTGTTAAACCTAGATGATCCTTGGTGTCTTAGTTTCTAAAGTAGTAGTAATACCGACCCTTGCACTGTCTTACCCAAAGCACGATATAAACATTAGTAATTATCATCAGCATCAGCATTGAAATACTTATATGTACTAATTGCAAAGAGCCTTTACCAGCTACTCCTTAAGGGATTTCTTAACCAGAAAGAGAATAAAAACTTTTTTAATTTTATACCAACACTGATATGTTTATGTTTTGATACTTTTCACTTGATCGCAGTTGTTTTATTTGGTTTGAAGTGCCCCTTTGTGGTGGGTTCCGAGCCATAACTAGCATAGGTTGAACAGGGCTTTGTCCAATGGATGACATCTGGGGCGGGTGGAGAAGCACATTTCCTTCCCAGGGTGACTCCTGTTCCCCTACTTCATTCCTTATCACACAATCTCTCCCAGGTTGACATCCCTGATACTGTTATATCCCTCTCCAAGGGTCTACTTTCTTCTCCTCCCACCTCTACAATCTCCCAGCTGAAGCGCACATTGGACTTCCTGGGGATTCGGCTGCTCGGTCTTACCGTGAGACCGTAGCCACAGTTAGATTGTCCTCTGCACTGCTGTTGTCTGCCTCCTCCCTCCCCAACTCACATATACCACCACCTCTTTGCCCCAGGAAAAAGAGTTCCTAGTTATGACTCTGGGTGGCTTATGAATTTAATTCTAATTTAGAGAGAAGCAGATAGAGACTTGCCTCAGGGGAGATAGACATTAGTAGCAGAATCACTGAATATGAAGGCATAGGTAACATTAGAACTCGAGCTTTCATCTGTACTTCCCAATCCTGGGCTAACAGAGAAAGGGAATGACCCTTCAGCCTATCATATGGCGTTGCTGAGCTCCGCACACAAGCTAGCCCGTTCCACCACAGAGCCAGCCTCATTCCATCGCTGTTCTCAAGTGCCTAATTGCTCCCCTTGCATCCCATGATGATGGCTCCCCTTCCTGGCCTTTCAGATCCCTGAGATTAAGATAGAGACCACATGGATTCAAAAGCAGAATCCACTACTGCTCTGGCATGTATTTGGATCGCCCTTTCAGATCTAAACCATCTTAAGTCTGTGTGGCTATTGCTTCAGAACCCTCGGTGTCTCCATTGTGTGTCCCCTTGGCCATTGCTCTGCAGCAGGCATGAGCCACTTCTCTCATTGGGAATAGCTAAGGAGGGGCGGGGAAGAGAGGATGGGAGGGGGGTGCAAACAAGTCCTGGTCACCCAACATTATGCATATTTCTGTTCAAATTAAATAGCTTGGGGTAGGCAGGGTACATACCCCCACTGTCTTCTGTCTGTCTGCCCTCCTTCCTCCCTCCTGCCTCCGAGAGCTGCTGTTTGTCAGGAAGGAGGAGTTAGACTATTCTGGAATAGGGAAATGGCATTTGATAGTGTAAGTGGTATTATTTCATAATGGTAGTTATTATTTGTAATTATCCTCCTCGAGCTGCAATGCAGTGCACTTTATCATTTTCGGGAGGGGAGGCCTTTAAATTTCTATTTTATTCATATGCAATCTAGGCTGACAAGAAGGAGCAGTGGGGGAAAAGACAATGAGAACACTGGCTTAAAAGGCTATTTTTTCCTTTGAGGCAGACAAGGCATTCGTTAGGAGCGCATTGGATGGTAGTGCATGTCTCTTCGTTCTGAGGTCGGGACTGACAGAGCAGATGGAGATTGGGGCAGGAGGTTGGGCTTTGTCACTGTGCCTGTAATCAAGGATAGAGCTGCTTGATGGGAAACTGCACCCTGTGTTTTTAAATAACTTCAATAATTATATAGCAGCAATTAGTATAGGTAGGCACACAAGAAAGTATAAAATGAGAGTAAATAAATATACCGGCAGCCACATCAAACCCAAACTGCTGTGGAAGTACTAATTAATTACATAAGCTGGCATTCAGGATGCTATCTATGCCTTTTTCATATTTGAGAAAATATAGGTAGGCAGCACAACCAAAGAATTAGCGATTCAGAGAATTGTAGGACTAAATTCTGCTAGCCCAACTGGAAAGTGGTAAGAGCTTATCCATCATTCACTCAGCCCAGGCACCATCTTTAGCATGAAGCCCATCCTGACCCCCCAACTGCTAGTGCTTTTTCTCCCAAACCACTGTGGATGTATATTCGTTGTACGTACGCATATACATATCTTTATATTTATATGGTATATATATATATATATATATATTTTATATGAACTTATTCGTTGACTTAGAATATTAGCTCCTTGTGAGAAGGGATCGTTTCATTCTTTGTACTTACAGGCCCTGTGTCTGTGTTTAAGCTTAGTTGGTGTTTAGCAAATACTTGCTAATTGATCAATTGATGGAAAACCTGCAGCTTTAGGGAACTCACTACCTGTCAAAGTTGACCATTCCACTTTAGGGTAATTCTGATTATAAGATTCTTTTTTCCTTTGTAAAGGGAGCCGGGGTATCCTGCTTCTGCTTCTACTCCCATGCCCTGTTCCCTGTGCCTGGAGAGAACAAAGGCTCCATTTTCTAGTGGAATGAATAAATGCTAGCTCTGCCTTCAGTCAACAGACTTGAGTTCAAATCCCAGCTCTGCTACTTACTACCTGTATAGCCTTGGGCAAATTATTTAGGCTTTCTGGGTCTCTATTTTCTCATCTGTAAAATGAGGAGGATTGGACTAGGTTGACAAAGTCTAAATCTTTAAGCTTTAAATATGTAATCTGAATCCCTCCTCCACACATGGTTTCAAATGCCTGAAGTTATTATGTCTCCTCTATATCTCTTCTTCTATAGGCTTTGTTGACGGTGTTGTTGTTCAATCATTTCAGCCATCCCCAAATGCATTTTTCTTGGCAAAGATAGTGGAGTGATTTACTATTTCCTTCTCCAGCTCATTTTACAGATGAGAAAACAGAGGCGAGGAGGATTAAGTGACTTGCCTAGGGTCACACAAGCTAGTAAATATCTAAGGCTGGATATGAATTCAGATCTTCGTGATTCCAGGTCTGGTGCTCTATCTACTGAGCAACCTAGCTGCCTCTTTCCATATGCTACACATTCCAAACTGCTTCTGATGAACTTTAAAAAGGATTGTTTTTAATCCTCTCACCATACTGATTGTCTTCCTCAGAAATACCTCAGCTTTGTTCTACACAGAAATAGCATCCTGCTAAGATAAATGTGAATGAAAATCATCAGATCATAGATCAAGAGCTAGAAATTATCTCAAAGGCCATCTTATTCCATCCCCTTCATTTTATTTTTTTATTGGACAAAAATCTACTTTCTATCCCTCCCACCTCTTCTTCCCTGCCCCGAGGAAAAGTGGCCTAAAAACCTGTCACAAATGCATACATTCAAGCAAGACAAATTCCTGAACTGACTACATTAAAAAAATGGATATCTCATTCCATATCTACCTTGATCTATCACATCTCCAAAGGGAAGTAGGTACCATATTCCATCATCAGTTAATGGAAATGTAGTTGATCATTCTGTTGACCAGAGTCCCTAAATCTTACAAAGTTTATCTTTACAAGGTTGTTGTGATGGTACAAATTGTTCTTCATTTTGCATCAGCTCATACATATTTTCCCAGATTTCTTTGAAACCATCTCTTTTATCATTTCTTACAGGACATTTCTTACAGTATTCTAGTACATTCATAGACCAGATTTTGTTTTGTACTCCTTAACTAAAGTGTATCCCCTTACTTTCCAGTTCTTTGCTTCTTCAAAAAGAGATGTAAAACCAGTGGAAATGCGTGTTGGATATGGGAGGGGGGAGGGCTAAAGGGGGGGTTGAAGGGGAAAGTAAAAACATGAATCATGTAACCATGGAAAATTTTTTCTAAGAAAATAAAATATTTAAATAAAAAGAGAGATGCTATAATTGAATTTGTATATATGAGTCTTGTTCTACTTTCTTTGAGCTCATTGGCAATCTCCTCATTTTACAGATGAGTAAGGTCCAAGAAGCTCATGTGATTTGTCTCAGGTCACACAGGGAGAAAGCACCAGAAGCAAGATTTGATCCCATTTCCTAAGTCTCCAGGAGAGCAGAGTCCCCTGTTTTACTCTTCCTTCTACCACTTCTTGGAATCTACTAAAATCACGTTATACATTCCGTCTAGAAAGCGTCTAGTAGAAGTTTTTGCTCCCAGAGGTTTAATCTCAAGACCTATATATTCATAATACTGAGTGACGAAGCCTTCTCTGTGTCTCGTCATGTACCTGTTCCCCAATCCCAGTACCCTTTCTGTGGTGTCACAAGGAATGACAAAATTTAAAAATGGTTTCTTAAATTTATCTGTTATGAGAGAGCAAAGCTGTGCTGATTTCCTTGGTTTTCTAATCTGCAGGGAAGGGCAAGCTGGTAAATGCTTGCTGTGGGCTGGTAGACTTGGGTGCTTATTTGCAAGGCTAGTAGAGAATTAAGTCCATGTGCATTGTAATCCCTTTTCACTAGATACATATGAAATGACTCATCTGCTTAGAAAGCTAGCTGAAGGAGGGAGGGAAATCCTTATTCAGTGCAGTCACTTCTGAAATAAATGATGACACAGGACACCCAGGGTGAGAGATCTGGCTGATGATGCCCAGCTCTATTCCACGATACTCACATGCTGTTGTTACATTTGTTCAATTTCACTAGTTGCATTTTGAATGCTTTTAGCTATCCCTAGCCAGAAGAGGACTTGGAGATCTCCTTTTGCAGTGCTACAGTCCTGCTGTGTTGGGACTTTTCTAAGCACTTGACTTCTACTCAAGTTCTGCTGATTTGCATGTTATTTGCATAAAATTGCATACTGAGTTCAGAAGGCTCTGAATCCAAGTATGCACAATTAAATTAAATTAAATTGGTATGACCCCCCTCCCGCAATTGTGTTCAAATCCAATATTTCAGGCGCGATGTGTGTGAAATACATAACATATTTTTTAGTCAGTTAATCACATCCCTAATTAGAAGCTAGAGATGAAGCCACAAGTATATGTTGATGGCTACCTTCCTTTTCAATATACTCCCTGATTTTCCCAAGAGGTCAAGGGAATCTGTTTTTAAAATAGCAGTTATTTACAAGTGCTTATGATGTGCAATGTGCCACCTCATATTGAGCTATTACTATGAATGTTTTTGCCTGGGGCTGTTTTCTGGGGTATTTGCAAAGGGTGGAGGGGAGTTGGGACAAGTGGGGGAAAGGCAGATCCTAGATACCATTGATGGTAGAAAGGAGAACTAGCCCTCTCTCTCTGGCCTCAGAGTGAGGACCAGACAGTCTATTCCTCTTGCATTTATTGTTGCTTAGTCCTTCCAGTTGTATCTGGCTCACCATTATTCCATTTGGGGTTTTCTTAGCAGAGATACTGAAGTGGTTTGCCATTTCCTTTTCCTCTTGTACTATATAGCCCCTTCTATCCCAGGTACTTGGGGATGAGAGAAAAGAGAAGCACACAGGACCCACACACATAGCACCAATTACTACCAGCACCATCTTGGCATCCTGAGGGATGCTTTATGTTAGTTATGCCTTAGAACTAAGTAATGAGGATACCAAGATGAAAAACAAAATGACACAGCTCCTGCCCTCAAGGAGCTTATAGCCTGTTGGGAGCTGGGAATGGTGGGGCAAAGAAGAGATATGCATGATATAAATAAGTGATAAGGCAAAGGCAAAGGCAAAGTCTAGCACTTGAGTAAGTACCATAAGAAATGAGAAGAGGGAAAGATCACTTTGAGCTATTTGAATCAGAAAAGTTTCTGGAAGGTGTCTAGCCCTTAAAGGGATGGCATGTGAGTGAATGTGGCCTATAAGAAAGCACAAAGTCCAAGGGAAAAGTTTGATATCAGGGAATAATGCATATTTCAAGGGCTGGGAAATAGAGGAAAGTAAAGCCAGAGCAGTCTCTAGAGCTTATATTACTAGAGACTTTAATAATTCTAAGTCTGTTATATTTGATGCCTCTCAATAAACCCCTGCTGAGGTAGGTGCTATATATATTATTTTCCTCTTTTTATGAATTAGGAAATAAAGCTATGAGAAGTTAACCTAATTTGCCCATGATTACATTGCTAGTGAAAGAATTGGAACTTGAATTCAAGATTCTGAGCAAGAGAGTTAAATGCTGAGAACTATTCATTAGAAAAATTAGCTTACAGTTTTTCCTCTTCTATTTTCAAAGAAAACCAGTGCCATCGAGGAGTAATGTCTTGACTTGTGCATGAACTGGATTTAAATGACTCAGTGTTGCAAATAGCCACCAGCCTCACTGTCTCTCATTCAGAACCATCAAATTCCAGTGGCAAGATTAAGGTCAGGATGACTGACAATGGCCTAGGATATAGTGGATGATCAAGGCATCTCTGATGTCTAACTAAGGTCTAAGTATTCCAGAGATCCTACTTCAGTGGCTTCATGGCCCATGGAACAAATTGTTCTCATCTGCCTGGGGAAGTTTCTAGATGCCTATGGGAGACATTCCCCAACTCACCAATGGATTTAAGGCCTGTCAGTTACTCTCAATCTGGTTAGTCTACAGAAACAGTTTGATTTATCAGGATGTGGCCATTGCACATGCTACAGGTTCTTGGAGCCACAGAAAAGAGTTGAGTGCCAGGTGGACAACAAAGGTGGATGAGAAGCGCGGAAAAGGGTTCAGCAAGCCCTCATACCAGAGGTGCTAGTCCTCCCTGAACCCCCCATATCAACAGCTATATGAAGGTAGGAAGATTCAGTAATGAGCTTTGTGGTCAACTCCATTAAAGCACCACCATTATGCTCCTTTCCATTTAGTGATCCAAATCATAGTCATCCCCATAATTGTCCCTTGAGTCACAGTCCTCTTCACTGAAATGTTAATCATGACAGAAGAACCATCACTGCTTAATCTTGCTTCATGAGAAATGAGCATTTTTAGCATCTCAAGGTCACCACACAGGTGTTTTATTTTGAAGAAAATGAAAAGCCTTTCCAGAGATACATAAAATACATTTTTAATAAGAATGGTTTGGAAATCTGGAAAGCAGAAGGAATGGGAGACAGAGCAGTTTGAAGATTCTTACAACAGTCTAAGGCAATGAGTGAGGACCTCTTCTAGAGTGACAGCTATGTGAACAAGAAAAAAAAAGAGAATGAACACAAGTGATAGGAGCCATAGGGGCCTTGGATTTAAATAGAGTTTTTCATTTTCCAAAGTACTTTCAAATAGAATTAAAGCCTGGAGATAGAACTGTAGAATGCTAGTATGAGTAAAGGCTTCAAAGATATCCAATTCTCATGTCACCAATGGGGAGAGTGAGAAGACACAGAATGGTTAAGGGATTTAGAATCAGAGAATTTTGGGGTAGACATGTTTTGTTATATCGGGCTGATAATCAGCCTCAATTTCCATATACCAGTCCAAGGGCTACTCTCCAAGGCTAAGCAGAGTACTTAGGATTACTTTAATGTCAGTCATTCAAATACTTAAAAATAGTTATCATGTCACCTCTCTTAGGTAAGTCTTCTCTTTTCCAGGCTAAACTAGCTTAGTTCTTTCCATCAGTCCACTCCTAGAGCAGTTTTGCCTTCCTCTGGACACATTTCTGCTTGTCAATGACCTGCCTAAATGTGTCAATTAGAACTGAACACTAACCTTTAGGTATGATCTGACAAGGGCAGGAGGCAGTAGTCCTATCTCTTATCCTGGTCTGGACCGTAGGCTTCTAATATACTTTCCCACTGACCTTGACCATTTAGAATCCTTTGTTGTTGTTCAGTCCTTTTTCAGTTGTATCCAATTCTTCATGACCCTTTCGCACTTTTCTTGGGAAAGATACTGGAATGGTTTGCTATTGCCTTTTTTTCACAGATGAAGAAATTGAGGCAAACAAGGTTAAGTGACTTGCCTACAGTCACACATGTAGTCAGTATCTGAGGCTGGATTTGAACTTAGGAATATGAATCTTCCTGATTTCACTTTGCCACCTAGCTGCTCCACTTAGAATCCTTAACTTCCTTCAAATCACAACTCATTTGTGCATGCATTCATTCACCTAACAAGTTCCTATTATAGGCCAACTTAGTTGCTACTTCCTACAGAAATTTTTTTTAAATTTCCCTTGATGGTTAATGATGTCTTCTTCCTCAAATTATTTTATACTTATGTCTTTACAAGTGTTGTATCCTCTCTTCCCTATTACATTGTAAATTATCTGAAGGCAAATTCTTTTTTTTTTGCTTTGACTTTGTATCCACACTATGTAGCATAATGCCTTGTACATAGTGAGCACCAATAGATACTTGTGCTAGGCATGCTGGTACTTATCTTGTCATCTCTGCTGTTGGGGAGACTGAGACTAGCAGATACTTTGAGCTAAGGAGTTCTTAATAGCACTGGGATTAGTTGATGAGGTATCTACACTAAGTCTAACATCACTATTGTGAGTCCTAGGGGACTCATGAGAATGCCAGGTTGCCTAAGGAAGAATGAATCCCAGGGTAGGCAGTGGGGTGGCTCAGTGGATAGAGAGCCAGGTCTGGAATCAGGAGAACCAGGACTCCAATCAGGTCTCAGATACTTCCTACCTGTGTGACCCTGGACAAGTCACTTATCTCCAATTGCCTAACCTTTACCACTCTTTTGCCTTGGAACTAACACTTGTATCAATTCGAAGACAGAAGACACAAGTTTTGTTTTGTTTTGCTTTGCCTTTTAAAGAGGAATTAACCAGCCCAAGTCAGACACAGAGTAAGTCAATGCTTTCATGCTGATCCAAAGAATCAGTAAAGAGTTGATCACTTGTTTACATGGGTATATGATTTGGGGTTTGGGTTTTAAAAGTTTAACCTATTACAAAAATGAATAATATGGAAATAGAAAAAAAATTAAGATAGAGAGAGAGATAAAGGAAGGAAAGAGAAAGGAAGGAAGGAAGGAAGGAAGGAAGGAAGGAAGGAAGGAAGGAAGGAAAAGGA